>NC_080671.1:279107283-279352283 GCF_030247195.1 Topomyia yanbarensis
ATGTTGTAACTGAACACCCTTTCATTGTGAGATCCTTTGAACCCACGTGCTTGTAATGAATCCGTTTTGAAATAACTTGAGTGTATCGATTTGAGATAATAATATACCACCGATTTTCTTGGCACTTTTTAATTACCATATCGTATGATATTGTAGTAATGTTGGACACGATTACTGCAACTACGAATTGTAAATTTGCTATGAAATCTCGAGAGTGTTTTTTTGCTCGTCTATCCAATAATGGATAAATTAACTTCAACCAATACTGTATGCCTGAAGACTCAGAATCTTGTGCGATTAAAACACATTATATTAGAGTGGCCAAAAACAAATGTTTCGTTCGATAATGCCCAAACCTGATTTTGAAAATATAAACATGCATGCAGTTTCTTCACTAAGATCCCAACCGGAATCACGCGCACAAGTCACGATTTTCTCTGTTTTAGTGACTTAACATTTTTTTGTTCGGTACAATACATCGGAAAAGTTGTAATTGTTGTTTATTGCATTGAGTAGATGGTTTTTGGATACGAATTTGTTAATAAATTATTCAAAAAGTTTTTCGAGTAAGGCATGATGGCAATTCCTTATTAATTATCGGATTTTTTCCAGACTTTTAAATGGGTATTAGGAAGACCTTTTCATTACATCGGCAATTTACCGCTTTCTAGTAACTTGTTGAAAAGCCAAAGGATTTGAACTCAGTCGCTATGCTCTTCAAAAATATTAACGGAGTTCTGTCAAGTCCTTTAAGTTTTTTAAGCATGTCAGTATATCGCGAACAAGAATGCACCTGTTACCTATATACTTTGAAATTTCTGGGAAGTTGCGATAATATTGGAAAACATGGCCATCATCCGAAAATTTCGACATGAGTTATCCCTTTCTTTTTCATCCTAACTCATTTTGGATGACGAGCAGCACGATTTATTTATTTTTTTTTTTGGTTTTGCTAATAATAATACTGTTTAAAATTTAGCACTATAGTTGTCAAATGTTACCATATGTTAAAAGAGAGTCATGTAGGGTCATTTGAACACATAAGTTACAACAGTTTCTGATATTTCTATTAGACGCATTAGCTTAAATGGTAAGGGTGCGTCGTACTCGACTTTTCAGTTCGCTCAAACACGAGTATTTTACAATTTCCAGACCAGAATTTTCATTGTATTACTTCTTAGGAACGAAGCAAAACTTTTGTAGCCTATTTAAGCGGAATTCAATGAAAGAAAGCCGAGTTGTCAACGAAATAGTATGACATCTTGCCTAATGAGATCAATAAGAGGACTTCTACCCTACTACCAGTCGTTATTTTCGGTTTCTACAGCGCGACATAGTAATCTTCTTTATTTCGAGTTTTTTAATAGAAAATAAGGTGGAATGTTGTGCTTTACTACACTTCAATGGTAAGAGCATATCATTTGTATCTCTTACGTACAGAAGGAGTACACAATAGCAAACGTTACTGGTTGATACATGCAGAGCCGTAGCAATCCTGTTTCGCGGGAGGGGGCAAATTTTTTTTTATTAAACTTAACGTATATTTAAAGCAAGGGACTGGAAGCACAATCGTCTGAACTCTCGATCGAAGCAGATCGTTTTCTTGTGCTGTGCATAGAGTAGATCAATATAAATATATACATTGTGAAGGCCAGTCATTGTTTGCAGCAGGCTTTGTTCGCCGGTGCCTAGGTTGGTGAAGTGAATAGTTCAATAACCGGACAAGCCGCTATATAAGCTAAGTATCTTTTTTTTCTCATTTCCCTTTCCCCCGATCTGTCGCTACTTCTTAGATCCCTTTCCCCTGAATATAAGTTTCATCTCTCGTTTACACCACGTGCTATCCTCGTGCCTAAATGGCCGAGGGCGAAGTAACATTGGATGGGAATGATATTCCCATGGATATACCGGATAAACCCGAAATTACTCCCTCCCCTGATTCCCCCAGTCCTCCTCGTATTAAAACATACCCACCCAGTTCAACTGGGCCCTGGGTGGTCTATTTCCGGCCCATTACGAAATCGCTTAATATTTTAGAGATCTCACGGGAGCTGACTGCTAACTACCCGGCCGTAGCTCAGATAACACGTGTTAGAGCTAATAAGATACGCATATTAGTGAATGACCTCGACCAGGCAAACCAGATTGCTCGCAGCGAGCGCTTTACAAAGCAATTTAAGGTGTATATACCTTGTTTGGCAGTGGAGATCGACGGGGTCGTTGCCGAACCGGGTTTGAAGTGCGAAGACGTGTTGAAGTATGGAGTTGGTTGCTTTAAGGACCCCTCACTTGAACATGTGAAGATTCTGGAATGCAAGCAATTGTATTCAGCAAAAACTGAGAATAATAAGACAACTTATTCATTGTCAGACTCGATTCGGGTGACTTTCTCCGGGTCTTCCCTCCCCAACTATGTCCTCCTGGATAAGGTTCGTCTACCGGTTCGCCTGTTTGTACCGCGGGTAATGAACTGCAGCAATTGCAAGCAGCTGGGCCACACAGCCACCTATTGTGGCAATAAGAAAAGGTGCGGCAAATGCGAGGGAGAACATGAGGATGACTCTTGCAGTGGAGAAACTGAGAAGTGTATTTACTGCGGGGGCCTTCCGCATGATCTTAAATCATGCCCCGCGTACAAACAGCGCGGGGATAAAATTAAGCGCTCCCTTAAGGAACGCTCGAAGCGCTCTTATGCAGAAATTCTTAAGAATGCTTCGCCATCTGTCCCTTCCGAAAATTCCTTTGCTCTTTTGGCTGGCGTTGAGCAAGAATCTGACGACCCACAAGAGGGAACATCTTTGGTTAACCCAGGGGAGTCCAGGAAGAGGAAAAATCAAGCTTCCCCTAGATTGCCTCGTAAGGGTGCCAAGGTGTCGTCCACTCAGAGTGCGCCAACTACAATCAATAAATCCAACGGAAGTGATGCACTAAAGCCGAAGCAATTTGCTCCAGGACTTGGAAATTTTAATTCTAACAAGGAGTATCCACCACTTCCAGGGACATCCAAAACCCCAAATGTCCCCTTTTTTCAAACAGATACTCAGTCCAGTAGCGGACTAATGAAATTTTCTGACATAGTGGACTTAATTTTCACAGCTTTCAATGTTACTGATCCTCTTAAAAGTATTCTGATACATTTTCTCCCTATGGTGCAAACATTTTTGAAACAGTTGATTGCTAAATGGCCCCTCCTTGCAGCGATCGTATCCTTCGATGGCTAAGTCATCAAACGAGGTCACTGATTCGATCACTGTCCTACAGTGGAATTGCAGAAGTATCCTCCCGAAAATCGATTCCTTCAAATTCTTACTAAACAGTTTAAAATGTGATGTTTTCGCATTATGTGAAACTTGGTTAACTTCCGATATAAATCTCAACTTCCACGACTTTAATATAATCCGTCTGGATCGAGAAAACCCTTATGGAGGAGTACTTTTGGGGATCAAAAAGTGCTATTCTTTCAACCGAATTAACCTCCCTTCGACACCAGGCATTGAAATTGTCGCTTGTCAAGTTTTAATCAAAGGTAAAGACCTTTGCATTGCTTCCATCTACATTCCTCCTAGAGCCTCGGTAGGGCACCGAACTCTTTGTAATATCACGGAATCCTTACCGGCACCGCGGCTAGTTCTGGGAGACTTTAACTCGCACGGTACGGTATGGGGCTGTCTTCATGATGATAATAGATCAACATTAATCCAAGATCTTTGCGATAATTTCAACATGACCATCTTAAACACGGGAGAAATGACGCGGATTCCTACACCACCAGCACGCGCAAGCGCGTTGGATTTGTCGCTTTGCTCGACATCGCTACAGTTAGATTGCATGTGGAAGGTGATCCCTGATCCCCACGGTAGCGATCATTTGCCTATCGTGATTTCAATTGCTAACGGTTCAAGACCATCGGAAACAATCCATGTCTCGTATGACCTCACACGGAACATTGATTGGAAGAGTTACGCGACCGCGATATCCGTTAAAATCGAATCCACTCAAGAACTTCCTCCGGAGGAAGAGTACAGGTTTTTGGCTGGCTTGATTCTCGACAGTGCGAATCAAGCTCAGACTAAACCAGTACCCAGCGCGAATACCCATGGACGGTCTCCCACCCTGTGGTGGGATAAAGAGTGCTCAGAGCTGTACGCGGAAAAGTCCACTGCATATAAAGCCTTCCGGGAAGATGGGTTACCCGCTAGCTATCTACAGTACGCGTCGTTAGAAAGGCGAATGAAGAGTCTAATGAAAGCCAAAAAACGCAGTTATTGGCGCCGGTTCGTCGACGGGTTAACGAGAGAAACAGCGATGAGCACTCTTTGGGGTACGGCTCGACGTATGCGTAACCGTAATAGTACCAACGAGAACGTGGAATATTCAAACCGTTGGATATTCGCTTTCGCCAAGAAGATCTGTCCGGACTCTGTCCCGGTACAGAAAACGTGCCGCGCCGCGTCTCCTCCCGATACCGCGAACGAAACACCGTTTTCGATGGTGGAGTTCTCACTTGCTCTCTTATCGTGCAACAATAACGCCCCAGGGTTAGACAGAATTAAATTCAACTTGCTGAAGAATCTGCCTGACACTGCGAAAAGGCGCTTGTTGAATTTATTTAACAAGTTTCTTGAGGGTAACATTGTCCCTTATGAATGGAGGCAAGTGAAGGTCATCGCCATCCAAAAACCAGGAAAACCAGCCTCCGACCACAACTCGTATCGGCCGATTGCAATGCTGTCCTGTATTCGGAAGTTATTCGAGAAAATGATCTTGTTTCGCCTCGACAATTGGGTTGAAGCAAATGGCTTACTGTCAGATACACAATTTGGCTTCCGCAAAGGCAAAGGGACGAACGATTGCCTTGCGTTACTACAGAAATCCAAATGGCCTATGCTAACAAAGAGCAGATGGCATCAGTCTTCTTGGATATTAAGGGGGCTTTTGACTCAGTTTCTATCAACATTCTGTCAGAGAAGCTGCACCAGCATGGTCTTTCGCCAATTTTAAATAACTGTTTGCTAAACCTGTTGTCTGAAAAGCACATGCACTTTTCGCATGGCGATTTAACAACATTGCGATTTAGCTACATGGGTCTTCCCCAGGGCTCATGTCTAAGTCCCCTGCTCTACAATTTCTACGTGAATGACATTGACGATTGTCTTGCCAATTCATGCACGCTAAGGCAACTTGCAGACGACGGCGTGGTCTCTGTCACAGGGCCCAAAGCTGCCGACTTGCAAGGACCATTACAAAATACCTTGGACAATTTGTCTGCTTGGGCTCTTCAGATGGGTATTGAGTTCTCCACGGAGAAAACTGAGTTGGTTGTTTTTTCTAGGAAGCGTGAGCCGGCGCAACTCCAGCTTCTATTAATGGGTGTAACGATCAACCAGGTTTTCACATTTAAATATCTCGGGGTCTGGTTCGACTCTAAAGGTACCTGGGGATGTCACATTAGGTATCTGAAACAGAAATGCCAACAAAGGATCAATTTTCTCCGAACAATAACTGGAACATGGTGGGGTGCCCACCCAGGAGACCTGATCAGGTTATACCAAACAACGATATTGTCGGTGATGGAGTACGGGTGTTTCAGTTTCCGCTCCGCTGCGAACATACACTTCATCAAACTGGAGAGAATCCAGTATCGTTGCTTGCGCATTGCCTTGGGTTGCATGCACTCGACCCATACGATGAGTCTCGAAGTGCTGGCGGGCGTTCTTCCGCTAAAAAATCGATTTTGGGAACTCTCATATCGATTGCTCATCCGATGCGACATTCTGAACCCGTTGGTGATTGAAAACTTCGAGAGGCTCGTCGAGCTTAATTCTCAAACCCGATTTATGGCCTTGTACTTCGACTACATGGCACAGAGCATTAACCCTTCTTCATATACTCCCAACCGTGTTCGTTTCCTAGATACTTCTGATTCTACTGTATTCTTCGACACATCCATGAAGGAAGAGATTCGTGGAATCCCGGACCATATACGCCCGCAAGTGATCCCCAATATATTTTATAATAAATTCCGAGAAGTCGACTGTGACAAAATGTTCTACACTGACGGATCAAATCTCGATGGGTCCACTGGCTTCGGTATCTTCAACAATACTATCACCGCTTCATTCAAGCTCAATGATCCCGCTTCAGTTTACGTCGCAGAGTTAGCTGCAATTCAGTACACCCTTGGGATCATCGACACTCTGCCCACAGATCACTACTTCATCATTTCGGACAGCCTCAGCTCCATCGAGGCTCTTCGTGCGATGAAGCCCAAAAAGCAATTCCCATATTTCCTGGGGAAGATACGGGAGTCCTTGTGTACGTTATCTGAAAAATCTTATCAAATTACCTTTGTTTGGGTCCCCTCTCATTGCTCTATTCCGGGCAATGAAAAGGCCGACTCATTAGCAAAGGTGGGCGCATTAAATGGTGACATATATGAAAGACCAATCTGCTTCAACGAATTTTTTAGTATTTGTCGTCAGAGGACACTCAGCAGTTGGCAAACCTCGTGGAGCAATGGTGAACTTGGACGATGGCTACATTCCATTATCCCAAAGGTATCAACGAAGCCTTGGTTCAAGGGGATGGATGTGGGTCGGGATTTTATTCGTGTAATGTCCCGACTTATGTCCAACCACTACACCTTGGATGCGCATTTGCGGCGTATTGGGCTTGCGGAGAGTAGTCTGTGCGCTTGTGACGAGGGCTATCACGACATCGAGCACGTTGTCTGGGTATGCGCCGGGTATTTGGACGCCAGGTCTCAGTTAAAGGATTCCCTTCGGGCCCGAGGTAGACCACCCAATGTCCCAGTCAGAGATATGCTGGCAAATCGTGATTTTCCCTATATGTCCCTTATTTATACTTTCATAAAAACGATAAATATCCCAATTTAGCCCCTCTCTTTTTATTTCTCGTTTTAGAAGTTTTCTCCTGCCTTTTGGGACCGATCAGCTCCAGACTGCAACTATGTAACCGCCGTCGCACTTACCACTACGGAAACTGAAGCGAGAGCGACTCGAGGTCCGATGACTTTTGAAGGATTCCCCGCGGGTCCGAAGAATACCATCCGCCAATCCGACCTACTAGACTGAGGCGCTAATTTGTTTCGCTGATCTCCCGTTTGCCCGAAAGTTGCAAGTTTTGCTCTTCTCTCCCGGTCACCATCTACGCTTTCTCTCCCCTGTCCTTGATTCAACTGCTTCTACAGCCCCCTCTGAATATCTTGACCAAGCATAAGTCTCCGCTAAAAAAGTTCAAATTTGTATTCTGTATTCCTAGTTTTAAGATAGTTGTAATTTTACCTCTTTGTTAAAACTATTGTCCCCCATCTTGTAAATAGAATTGTATCCCTAGTTTTAAAACACCGGTGAATTTTCTCATAAACATTTGTTCCCCCTTTTGTGTACCAAACTATATTGTTAGTTTTAAGATAACTGTAAATATTTCCTAAAAAACTATTACTATTGAATTCCTTGTTTTAAAATTTTTCATAAAAAAAAATCTTTTGCTCCCTCTCTTGTATATAGAATCTTATTTCTAGTCTTAAGATAGCTGTAAAATTTTTCTTTAAAAAAAAAAATATTTCGCCATTGTAACCTCCTAGTTTTAAAATATCCAAAATGTAAAAACAAAAGAATTTGGCACCGCCAAGCTAACGCATTTGTGCCTATCAAATAAACGAAATGAATAAAAAAAAAGGGACTGGAAGAAAAATTATTTTTAATATTTAGAACCACAGTACTCAAGACGATTTGGTGTTTAATGTCGATGAAGCAATTGCGCAATGTCGGGACACGGATCCAATGTCACGCCCCAGGATCCCGAAGCTGAAGTATTATCTTAAGTTGACCTGTGAACTTCAGGCCATGAATGGTAACGTGCACCCAATTCACCTGGAATTTGTGCAGAACTTACTACAGTGGCAACCGTAAGATGTTTACGATACCGACTTACACCTAGAGGCAACCCGTCTCAATATTACCGGGAAAAATAACTACCTACAAGGTAGCGGAGATTGGAGAGTCGGATCTCGAACAACTCTGCCACTATCATTTCACATACTGAGCTTCGCATGCTGGGAGCTCGCCAGCTGACGAAAAAACACAACACACTAATTCAGTAATGGAGTGTTCTATCGAAACGGCTAAGGCGTTACACTTCTATGACCAAATCAGCCACAAGAAGCCCAATTTCAGCGAAGGTCTACCGGATATCAGCGATGTTATAGCTTTGAATCAGTATTTGGGAGGTCCCCGTACAATATCGCGAAGGACAACAGTGGCTTAGGCGCGTGGAGAAATGACCAGGCGAAGAAATCGACGAGATGTCAGCTGTCTCCGTCGAAACCAATGATGTATGCGAGGGTACACAGTATCTTAGAAATTGGGCGTTACGCGAACCCCGTTTATCGCCGGATTTCATCACCCGTGGTACCACAGTTCTCATCCCAAGGACATACCAATTACCTGTCTAACAAGTCTGCACAAGATCATGAGCACCTTCATCACTACATACAGCCCACTATGAGAAGAATAGCACCAGAAGGACCAGAGGAGCAGAAGGGATGTAAAAAAATACGCAAGACTGAAAAGATCAAGTTATCCTCCATGCAATCATTGTTTGTATTTGTATTTATCATATATACACCAACAGGCAATTCAAAGCCACAATGTGCTAAACTTATTGCTAACAGTCAAATCGTTACAAACTTTGATAAAAATAATAACAATACAGTGAAAAAATCAACAATGAAGGAATCAGCCGAAATTAACGGGTCCGTTGAAGGCTAGGTAAAATCATTGGCTTTGGACGCGGCAAATTAAAGTCGAAAGCTGATGCGACTCGGTTGACGATCCTTTGTAGGCCCGTAATGGCCCCGTGCATAACTAGTGCGTCGGCTGAGCAATCCAGATGACCTCACAAAGTATCAGCATCAAACAAAGCCCTTGCTGTATTCCATCGAACAAGCAGGGGTTCCAAACTAATCAGCTGGCACCGGCTTTCGTAACTTGGCAGACGGACGGGATCTCTCTACGGCAAACTACGAAGCGCAAAACGTAAAAAGCGTCGTTGCACGGACTCAATTCTCTCAATACCGTTGTTATAGTTTGGGCTCCAAACTTCGCAGCAGTACTTCAGGATTGGCCACGACAAAGAGCAGTACAGCGCTTTGAGACAATACATGTCAGTAAAATTTTTCGCTATGCTGAAGATGCATCCCAGCATTCGATATGCTTTGCTAACTGTGTAGGAGACGTGCTGTTTAAACGCAAGTTGCGAATCTCCTAGACACTCCTAGATCCTTCACCTGACTAACGCGTTCAATTTCAGTATCAGGTAGACAGTAGTTAAAACAAACCGGGTCTTTTTTTTCGTGAGAACGATGTCACCTAGCATTTTTTTGGATTTACACACATAGGGTTCGTGTAACACCAGCAGTGATGTACCAAATCGGGTTTTTATAATTTTGGGGAAAAAACCCAAGGTTTTTTCGCGGGAAGATTGGGTTTTTTGAAATTTTGTGATATTTTAGTAGTTGAACATTAATGTATTGTTATCCAAACATTTTTACTTTATTTATGAGCATTATTGTCATATAGTTTTGCATGTATATGAATTCTGAATGGTTTTTCTCGATTGAAGCATTGCTATAGCGGTGATCCAACATTTCTTTACAAATATTGTGGTTAAATAAGTGATAAAACTTTTCAACACGTTTTGGGCTAAGTCGATTGCGTTTCTTACTGTGAATCCACCTAAACATACTGAACATTTTTTTACTGTTGCTGATGTAGTTGATGCCGAAAGAATTCGGATTGCGATTTGTGAGAGTTCTGATTACGGTTCATACTAATGACGAATGTCAAGGCCACTCGCTTTCTTCATATTCCTCGCTTTTACTTTTCACCGAACTAAATAGGTATTTTCTAAATTTTGCGTGAATACCTACCTCATTTTGCTAAAAGTATAGCAACCCCTAAAATGAGTAACAAGCAGAATAAAAGTAGTTTGTGCATCACACGATTATTTTAATTTTCACTAGTTAGAGTAACAATGACTATTGTTCCCAGTATTATATAAAACAAGTTGGAAAATGGAATGGACCGAAATTAAAGTCGCAGGAACACAAAATGCTTCATGAAACCCGTTATAAATATATTAGAATGTGAAAATTGGATTTAAACTTCAAGTTTCAAAATCGGACAGGAGCTTTTCGATTATGTCCTATAGAATAAAAACCGTAAAAAAGTATATCTGGTTGTTACAAAGGACTTTTCTTTATCCAACTTTTAATCTTGAATGTAACGTTGTACGGAATTTCCTGTGAGCGAATTATACTGGAGGTTCATCCTTGCCAACTTTTTCGGCTGAGATTATTCTAAGCGGTTCTCATGCTCAAGGATCTCTGTCCGATTTTTACGCTTGATGTTTATATTCGACTTTTACATGCTAAGATATCTGGAGTGGGTTCTACAAAGTATGTTTTATAATTGCGACTTTTATTTTCGGTCTCTCAAATGTAAATGTAAGATTCTTTAACCCTCCGGAAGCCGCGCTTATGGCCCACTGAACGAGCAGCCGCTGGTTCCCTAAGACGATTAGATTTTCAGAGCAGCATGCACTCAGTGCACTAGCGCGACGGCCGAAAAGTTAAAAAACATTAAATGAATATCATACATTCGATAAAACGGAAAAAACCTATATTTCGTCCGGGTTAAAATGATTTGGAAAAAACCCGATTAAAACCCAAAAATAAAAACCCGGGAAGATGGAATTTTTCCCATCGGTACATCACTGAACACCAGTCACCGAAGATTTCATACTGCGGTTGGAGTAATCTGCAATCTTCAGTAGAGCTGATGAGAACATACATCTTGAGATCCTCTGCGAAGGACAGGCATGGAATCTTCAGAACTAGATGAACGTCGTTGAAGTAAAGCAGAAACATCAGCGGTCCCAAGTGACTTCCCTGGGGTACTCCTGACGTAGAAATAAATGTGGGTGCCTGATAATCTCTAATGACAACCACTATTTCTCGACCTGAAAGGTAGGATCGAAACAACTGCAACAGACTACCGTTAATTCCAATTCTCTCCATTTTAGCGATTGTTATTTCATAGTTCACTCTGTCAAAAGCGGCAGATAGGTCTGTATAGATAACATCGGTTTGAGCGCGACGTTCTACACTCTCTGCTATGTATGATGTTAGGCAAAGCAGGTTGTAACCGTCCGCGCTACGAGCCCAATAAGACCTCGTTAAACTCGGTGGCTTTTGCGCCACTCTCGCGTACGAGAGACCACCGGTCGTTTGTTAGCCCGACTACTTGGTATGAGACTTCTCAAGGGATGACACGAACGGCTATTGGTGGCTTACGAAAATCGCTACAACTGAAATCTTTCCACTATAAAAACCTACTCGCCAATAAGAAGTTTACGAAAATCGCTACAACTGAAATCTTTCCGCTATAAAAACTTACTCGCCAATAAGAAGTTTATCGCCAACGGAAACGGAAACGCACGGATTTATTTCAACTCTAACAAATAAACGTCAGTGTGATTGAATTCGAAGATTGCTTTATTCAAATTTACGAAGCTAAACACCACGGAACTAAACGGAAGGTAATAATAAAACTTAATGAATTCAAATCAAACACCTTAATCGAGCTCATTCGGATCGGACAGTTTGGTCTGGTGGAAAAAGGGAAATCATGGCCATGAATGTTTCCACCTACCTGTGCACAGGATTTGCTGCTGGCGACGTGCGATGTTGACTGTCGTGACGATGAACGATGGCGACGACGATGGCGAACCCACGCCGGGATGCGAGATGGCGGCGGGTGACGCTTCGACGGGAAAATGGCGATGTGGCTCGTGTGCAAATGGCCGAAACTAAAGGTGCGGAGGGTGGCGTGGCTGGACGGAAGCTTCCGGTTTGATTCACGAGAGCGCGCGCAGAAAGAACATCTTCCACCGAGGCCAACGTGTTCTGGATAGCCTTCGCGTACTATGCTTCCGCTACGGACCACCTCAGAACGGAATGAAACCTCCGCTTCTGACGCGGTTCCTCGGTACGCCTTTGGCTACGTACAGGACGAGGACCGGCTCGCGGATTTCAACCCACGGGAACGTAGCGCAAGAATTGGATCGGGAAGCACGGACGGTGATTGGTGGCCGTCGTGAGAATTTCGTAGAGAAACAACGAACTTACCAACCTCTCCGTTTGACTGCCGTAAGGCGGGCCTTGACGAAGCACACGAGCGTCGGAGATCCTTCTCCGGACGTAGACTGGACTCCCGTTGGTCCCAAAATTCCAGCTCGTACATAAAACGCCCGTTGGACGAGCGCTGCTGTCCAACGCGAACTCGCATTAATTTACTGATATTTTTTTATATTATATTTTATATATAATATATATTCATAATTACCTTTTTGTACTTTTATCACTTCAAAAACTATAGAAAAGTTCCAACACGATGACCAAAACTGGTCGAATCAACTACAGAAAGAATTAAAATTTAAACGTTAGTACTTCACGAATTCAATTACACTTTTCAAATATTCACCTTTATAATTTAACTATCAAACGTAACGAACTTTAGCTATCAAACGTAACGAACTTCTTAATACCAGCCAAGACGTTTACGAAATGAACGAGCGTTTCTTCTCTCGTGTTTAAGAAACCTCCGATCGATAGAAACGACGACGTTGGATTCCGAGATGGTGATAAAATTAGCATGGCGGTTATATATAAGATTTGGCGGGAAAATATAAATAATTTATAACCTATCTTTTTTGCAAGGTTTCGTGAAATTTAACAACTTTTGATTATGGCATTTAGCCGAGACATGAACCTTATCCAAATATTATAGCAACTAATATATTCGAAGTATCTCGTAAGAAGCTTGCTATAAACAGCTCGAGTGTATTTCTAACCATAACGATTAAATGCTACTTCGTTTTCATTTTAAACTTTGCTATTATTTACTAAATAATTGACACAGAACACAAAACGTTACAAGGTTAGTCGTTGTCGAACGGCCAGACATGAAGCCATGTTGATCGTCACTTAGGTACTGCTTGCAGTGAGCCTGAAGAGGTTCCATAATCACCAACTCTCGAACAACTTCGAGACAGCACTCAATGAAGTAATTCCCCGGTAATTATTGACGTCTCGCTTATTACCCTTTTTATGGACTGGGAACATGTTCGCGGACTTCCAGCAGGATGGAAAGATGCCAATTAGGCAATCCACGTTTGAGTGGTTTTGTCAACAAGTTTGCTCCAGCGAACAGAAAAACCCGTCCGACGACCATACTTCGTTAGCCCGATACATTTGATGTTGGATCAAATCGGCGATATTGTCAGATATCGCACCCACCCGAGTTACGTCAGAAGAAATAATCATCTGATCAGAAATGCCTCAGGGATTGCCTAATGGCAATAGATGCTCTAAAGATGCGAAGAAGGCGAAGTGCTAAAACGTCGATGTGCCTTTTTTAAAGTACTGAAGGGAAACCATCGGGTCCCGGAATGAAAGACGATTTTAACCGAGAACAAGCTCTGGTAATCATCGTTTCATTGACATCAATAGCGCTTAGAGTTTGGCTCACAACCGGAACTTGACTAACAGCGAGTTCAATTTGATCAACTGTTAAGGCCTCATATGTGAACACATTCGCGAATTTCTCCGAAAAAATTCTGCACATATCTTGGGATGTGATAGCTGTGCGGCCGTTGAAAGTCATAGACGACGGCAGTCCGGATTCCTTGCGCTGCTCACTCACATATTTCCAGAAACGTTTTGGGTGCAACTTGAGAATACGCTGAATGTTTTGCTGATATCGAAAGAAACAATCCTGGCTAGCTCGTTTATAAGCATGGTTGAGACTGACGTAAAAGTTTCTAAGTGGAATTGTGCGATACTTGGTCAACCTCCGCAGCGCAGCTCTCTTAATGGACTTCAGCCGTCGCATCGTGCTCGTTTGCCAAGGATGGCCAATTTGTTGATGATGAATTTCGGGACGTGCCTGTCAATAACATAACCCAAAACGTTGGAAAATGTTTGCCGTATCAACATCTTCGGGGTCCAGAAAATTTAGCCAATCGAGAATGGAGAAGAGGTCTGCGATGTTGTTGGAGAAGTAGTGTGTAACCAACGGAACATTGGTATACCGATTACAAGAAGACATACAACTCCATATCGCACTCGCTCCTCATCAAGGTATTAAAGATATATAAAGCTGATCCTGTAGTCTAAGGTTCCTACGGCAGATGATGGAGAGAGGAATGACAAAACTGCTCAGCTAAGAAGTGGAAAAGACGTGTAGTGGTCTAGAATGCTTCGCATCTTGAGGGGGACCTTCCAAGATGTTTTTTTTATCCCGCACAGTAGGACACCTCAATGGCTATCACATAGGGTATAGAGAAAGCTCACCGGAAGAGACGTCCCATACTTTCTACGTGGACGATATCAAGATCTATGCTGACTCGACAGAACGACTGGGTGTAGTCATCAAACTAGCCGAAAGAATTAGTGGCGACATCAGCATAGCGTTTGAGCTAGAGAAATGCCGATCAGCTCCGCTACTATTATGGCGATTGGTCGAGACTGGAGACTGCGAGATCGACGATGGCGAGATGATTCGGGACACGATTCGAGGCGAATCATATCAGTATATCGGATTCCGGCAGCTCCCCGGGATTCGCCACACCGACATCTGGCTTAAGCTCCGAAATAACGTTCCATTATATTACTTTTAGGTGAATTAACTAAACGATATACTTCTGGAGATGCGCAATCATAAGGGCAACAACTTCTCCGAACAATCTATACTTCTAAAGTTAATGGGTTTAGACGGTATTAATTTTGAGCACAAAAACGACGTTTTAAAACACTGTGCAGAGTGGAAGTGGCTAGCTGTGCAAGGTGCCTATCCACACCAGTTGGAGCAGCCGTACATCGACAAGACTGCATCTAATTTTTGTACAATTTGTGTTCTCATTCGGCCCTTTATTGTGCAATTTGCTATATTATGACAGATCGTCTAGACGCGGTGTTTCATGAAGCGCGGCCATTTGCGGCGATGAAGTTTCGGGTCGATACTAATTAACACAGTATACAATATACAAATAGTTCTCTTGCTTTTTATTTGATTAATCTATAATTTCGCTCGGCGCAAAACGCGTGGGGGGGGGGGGGGGGGCAAAGCCCCCTCTTGCCCCTTAGGTTGCTACGGCTCTGGATACATGTTTGTTTACTATCTCAAATATACGCAAGATAACGATTTTACTAAATTAACTACCAATGTGGGGTAACATTCAACAGTAATTTGCCTTATTACTATTATGCCTTGAACCAGCTGGCCGGTTGAGCGTTTAAAATAATGGTCTGTATAGCATTTCTTATCGCCTTTAACCCTAGAACGTTGCACTGGGGTACAAATGTACCCCACGCCATCTTTGGAGCCATGTAAAGACGAGAATTCGACATTTTCCAACCTGGGACCCTAACCATAATTCAATTTAGAGTTCCTAGTAAGAGTAGGAAAAGGTGTTACAGCCAGTTTGCTTATAGCCTTCGTAGAAGCAGGTGTCAAAGTTGGCGTGGGGTACATTTGTACCCCAGTGTACGGTTGCCGTTAGTGTTTCGTCAGGTTTCGTACTGTCAGTGGAAATGTAATTCGCGACAATACCAGTTTAAATACTGATTGTTTTACTACATAAGTAACAATTAGTATTATATAATCGTTTTTAATCATTTATTCAATTAATTTAAATTAATTTTGAAGCGGAACAAAAAATCGTTCTCATTTTTGCTGATTTTTATTGTTGTATTGTTTATTTTTTATAGTTTTTCAAAGCAATGGCTCGCAAGTATAATTTGCGCACAATTATTGCTGTAACAGTAACGTTGCGTGTTACCAATGTATTACTATCCCGAAATATTTTTTTCATTTAAATTATTTTCCAAAACCCGATTTTTAAACTTTCACTCTTCCAAACATTTTCTACAAAATTGTTTGTTCGCAAAAATCATCAACAATGTATAAACAAAATAGGTCTGTCAATGAATGTTATAAAAATGTTCAGGTTCTTTCTTGAAAAAGCTGAATTCTTTCCACATTTTCACGTTTTAATCCATACTTCTTGGCACCATCCGGATTCCAATGATTATACTACTCCATTATCTAAAGTCATCATGTGCAAAATTGTCATACCATCACAATTGGACATGACTTATGAAGACCAGAAAATTGCTAGATTTATTTTCTTAACGAATGCTTAGCAATGTCATTATTAGGTAACCTCCTCTGTCAGAACGTTCGAGTTTGACTTATTACCCTACAATAGAGAAACATAAAAACCTGTTTTAATCCACCTAGCGGTGCAATTGTGCCTTTCTCAATCATGAACATTAGGATTTCATAGATGGTTATGTTCATTATGAATTGTCTAATGTATATAGTACATTTTTATTATACAGGACATGACAACTATATACAATCAAAAAGAAGTCGAAAACTTGAACCATCATAACCAGCAATCGGCGGTTTGAGACATAGTTTGGTTGCCTTGATTAGTTGATGGGAGAAGAAGGGTAATGTTCGCGCCATGTGCAGGACAAATATTTTATGCCCAAAAGGTTTAAACACCAAATCGGTCAAAAAGCCGATATTTGTCAAAAAAAAATATCGAGATAATATTGAATCTCGAAGTTTTATGCATTTTAGAGTATTTGGCATTGAAAATACGAATTCGATTCCTGAAATTTCATGGGATCATTCCCATTCAAAACCATTTAATTCCGGCTTATATGGGAAATTCATATGTCACCGGACGGTTCAGTCGATATTTGCAGAATCATATAACCAATTCGCATAAAATTTAATAGACGTCTATGGGATAATATATCTTTCATTTGGGACTAAGTATATGAAAATCGGATCAAGCATCTCCAACAAACTGATATGAGTTTGTTAATTTTTATACGTGAACACTTTCCAGTGGCACTTCCGGAACTGTCTATGATGGTCAATGTGGTCAACGAGACTTCGGTTGGCCGCCAGCGACCTAGAACTACAAATGCAAGTTGTTTCTAGCGAAATTTTTACCTTTGTGGATTCATCGCGGTATCGGTTTGAATCGGAATTTTCTATGTGACCGCACGCCACAATCCGGAGCTCCGAAACCGTAAGTCGGATCGGAATAAAATTCAATAGCAGTTCATGGGGCTATAAAAACTTTCTAAGAGACTAAGTTTGGTTTAATCGGTCAAGCCGAGAAGCCGATGTAATTGTTATTTGGCCAAAGCTACTTAGGGACCTAGAACAAAAAATCCAAGCAGTTGTGGTCACATTTAAAAAAACCTGTTTTAATTCACTAGCGGTGCAATTATGCCTTTCTCAATTATG
This sequence comes from Topomyia yanbarensis, assembly GCF_030247195.1. Taxonomy (NCBI): domain Eukaryota; kingdom Metazoa; phylum Arthropoda; class Insecta; order Diptera; family Culicidae; genus Topomyia; species Topomyia yanbarensis. The sequence goes on from NC_080671.1 coordinate 279,124,698, forward strand.
AACACGAGAATGTTTGCGTTGTTTATATTCATTAAAAGCTTTCAAATGCATATATTATATTTTATTATTATACATGACATGACAAATATACAAGAAAAGAAATCATTATTCGAGTTCTAAAATTTTGCAAAAGAAAAAAACAGCCACGGTAATATTGAACTGAAAAAAGGTGCGAAATCGGCAAAGTCCCAAAAAGTCGATTTTCATAAATAATTTTTTTTCGAGATAGAATAAAATCTCGACGTTTCATGCATTTTAAAGATGTTTGGCATCAAAAATACGAATTCGATTTCTGAAATTTCATTCATTTTTTGAGTTCCGACTTATATGGGGATTTCATATGTGGCCGGACGGTTTAGTCTATATTTCCGGACCCCTATAAGCGATCCGTACGAAATTTTATAGGCATCTGTGGGGATATTATAGCTATCATTTGGGACTAAGTTTGTGAAAATCGGCCCAACCATTTCCGGGAAACTGATGTGAGTTCGTAAATTTTGAAAGATGGCTGCTTTTCCCGGGCACTTCCGGAACCGTCTATGGTGGTCAATGTAGTCAACGAAAGTTTGGTTGGCCATCGGTGACCTAGAACAGCAAATTTAAGTTGTTTGAGAGACATTTTGGCGAAATTTTTACCATTTACATTTCTTATAAAAGAAATGTATAGAATTCGCTCAAACTTTCAAGATTTTTTCCGAGGCCCGGAGGGCCGAGTCTTATATAACAATCGATTCAGCTCGACGATTTGGGACAATGTCTGTGTGTGTGTGTTTGTGTGTGTATGTAACGAACAAACTCTCATTCGTGTTTCTCAGCAATGGCTGAACCGATCTTATCCAAACCAATTCTAAATTAAAGAACTATCAAACAGTAAGAACGCTATTAATTTGTTTTTGATTCTGATGTTTATTTTCCAAGATATGAATGTTTGAATGTGTAAAAATGGCGTTTTTTGCAGTTTTTTTTAAATTATCTGACAACATAGATTAACAATTTATATAGTTTTTGGCAGCTTATACGAATACCTTTCGAACAAGCTATAGCTTGTTGAAATCGGACTATTATCAAAAAAGATATTTAACATTAAATGCGGACGAAAGATTTTTATCATTTCCCATTGCCAGAAATATGACCAAAATCATGTAATATATTTTTAACGCCAAAACGGCTTATTTTAGGTCAATAGTATCTTCGGAGAATTTAATGGAGGCAATATGCCCTTTCTTTTGGTATTGTGCTTTGGCTGATTAATCCCTCTATGAGTGAGATATTTTCATAAATTTTCTTGAAAGTGATTATATCGAAATGATGCCTTCAGCAAATTTGTAGCGCTTACTTTTGCATATAACTTTACTGAAGACTTCAAACATCTATTTTGAATACTTTAAAAGTTATGGCTTGTTGTTTGTGGATTACTCTTTGTCGCCTATTTATTGTTCAATATAGTAATAATCCATTGAAATAAGCCAAACATTATTACGATAAAACGAATTTTGAATTTCATTTTTCTATCTACAACCGCTAGAAATAATCACCGAACACTTCCAAGTTGTCTAGAAGGAACCTGATAACTTATGAGTGCAAAAATGTTCATTTGTACGAACATTCTGACTGCAATTTTTCTAACTTATAACCATCGGATCGATCTGAAACATATCGGAAAACGAAAGCGAAATAAATAACTCCAAGCAACGGCGTAGCCAAAAGAAGGTTTTGGGGTTTAACTTTAGATAAATTTCGGAATGAGGTCCTGATATGTAACTGATCTATTGGTCTTGATTTTATAGTTGTCTAATAGCATCAATATCAAATTCCTGCCTGAAAACATTCCAATAGAAAATTCCAGAGTTCTGTAATCAATCATAATCTTCGGATTTCTTTTCAAATTGAGCTCGCTTTTGTAGAGATGTACTGTAATAAGGGTCTTTATTTAATAGAAAGCGAAGTTAAAATTGATTTAATGTCTATGAAACATAGAACTACTCACCAAAAAAATGCATAACTTTCAACATTTGCTAAAAATGTTTTTGGCTTTCTCATTCACTCTAAAATTCGTCAATCTAATCCTGACTGGAGGGCCGAGTGTCATATGCCAATCGACTCAGTTCGTCGAGATAGGAAAATGTCTGTGTATGTATGTATGTGTGTGTATGTGTGTATGTGGAAAAAATGTGACCTATGTCTAATCAGAGATGGCTGGATCGATTTGCACAAAGTTAGTCTCAAATGAAAGGTACAATATTTCCATCGGCTGCAATTGAATTTTTTATTGATTGGACTTCCGGTTCCGGAGTTACGAGTTGAAGAGTGCAATCACACAGCAAATTCCCATATAAACTGAAATGAAAATTTTTCAAAATCAAATTTGTATTTTTGATGCCAAATGACTTTAAAATGCATGAAACATTGAGATTTGGTGTAAACTCGAAAAAAAAATAATGTTTGACATAAATTGACCTTTTTGGACTTTGGTACATTTTTGCCTTTCTCATATAGAAAGGTTATTGTTCGGTATAATTTCATCTGATTGTCTTAATGAAAACTTAAAACTAAAGGTTAAAACTAATCAAAAATTTAAACATTACGAACAACACGAAAATTATCAAGTACTCGTTGACGAAACACATTAGTCGACACATTAAAATCGAAGAAATCAGCAAGTTCGTTGAATCTCGAGCAAACGAATCGAAGCGGATCGTGCTGTCCGTACTGTGTATTTCGTGACTCCAGGAACAAGAAGTTACGACGACGAAGTTGTCTCTCAGGTGCGTACAAATTCAGCTGAGTAAGCAGAGCAGAGCTGTCAATATCGCCTGTGAATAGCTTTGCAGCGAATAATCCCTGTGAGGTGATCCTTCGTACCTCCAGCGGTTCGATGTTTAACAGACGGCAGCGTTCCTCGTATGGCGGCAAGTTGTTTGGGTCTCGCCACGGCAGAAACCGCAAAGCGTACTTTACGAATTTTTTGTTGAACGCCTTCAATCCTGGCGATCCAGTTTGCATGGTAAGGGCTCCATATTACGGCATTGGATTCCAGCAATGAGCGTACAAGCGAGCAGTACAATGATTTCAAACAAAACGGATCACGAAACTCCCTAGCAATTTTAATGATGAAACCCAATTGTCGGTTGGCTTTTGACAGGATATCGTTATAGTGGAGTCTGAAGGTCATTTCACAATCTAAAGAAACGCCAAGATCCTTAACACATTCTGTCCTAGTAAGTGAGCAGCCACAGATTTGGTAATCATAAATAGTGGGCAGAGTTTTCCGATGGAAGGAAATTATGCTGCATTTTGCAATACTTAAGCCCATAAAGTTTTTTGTGCACCATTCCTCAAACAGATGCAATATTCTTTGTAACACCAGGCAGTCGCGAAGGCATTTAATTACTTTAAAGATTTTCGTATCGTCTGCATAAACCAGACGACAGTCGTGTGGTAGTAGCGATGAGACATCGTTTATAAAAATTGAAAACAGTAGCGGACCGAGGTTGCTGCCTTGTAGAACTCCGGACCGGTTTGTGAACGATTCCGAAGTTGTCGAGCCGATTCGGACCTGTACAGAACGGTTTGTCAGATATGATCTGAACCAAGCAACACCCAACGCTGAGACGCCGAGTCGCTGCAATTTTCCTAGGAATATTCTATGATCCACTCGATCGAATGCTGCTTTGAGATCCATATACGCCGTATCTATTTGCCACCCAGCATCCATGTTCCGTAAACAGTTCGAGGTAAACTGCATAAGGTTGGTGGATACGGAGCGCTTTGGGTAAAAGCCATGTTGTTCACTATCAATATAACTTTTACAGCTGGCGAACAGAGTGTCATTTACGATTATTTCGAATAACTTTGAGCAAGCACACAAAGAAGTAATTCCACGATAATTAGAGACATTGCGTTTGTCACCTTTTTTAGAACTGGAAATAAGTGGGAAAATTTCCAGCGTGCAGGGAACTCACATTGCTGAACCGAGAGATTAAACAGCCTAGCCAGCGGATTACAGAGAGCGAGTGCACATCGCTTTAGTACGGATGACGGTATACCATCAGGGCCAGCAGCAAAGGATAACTTCAATTTTTGCATGGCAGTCGCTACCATGCTTTCAGTTATATGCGGAATACTGTAGTCAAACACGTCACGTGGCATTTCCCGAATAGCTTTTTCTATTTGCATCGATATAGCGGAATTATCGTGGAATACCTGCTTAAAATGTTCTGCGAACAAATTGCACTCCTCGCTTTCGTTGCAGGCAGTTGCATTTTCCAAAAACATGGAGCGAAGCAGGCCAGTTTCCTTTCGCTTTGAGTTGACGAACGACCAAAAAAGTTTGGGGTTACGACGAAGGTTATCTTCTGTGCGCTTCACATGTCGATTGTATAGGTAGTGGTTGTAGTGCTTGTGATGTTCAACTGTTGTTTAAAATAGGGTGAACGAGAACTGCAATATTTCCGAACGGCAGCCGATCGTGCTCGCTTGAGCGCACGTAATCGTTGATTCGACCACGGTGGTTTTTGCGGGGGTGGTTTAACTGGAACAACACTTAAGACAGCATTCTCCACAATGGCGCTGAAATGTTCTGCTGCCTCATCAATGCAGGTGGACGATTCACTGAAATGCCAATTGATGATAGATAACATAGCATTCAATGTGGCGTAATCGGCTCGGCGAAAGTCCAAAGCATTCGTAAAAGTGGGCTCTTCATAAACAATTTGAGTGGGCATACTAAAGGTAACAGTAAGAGCAGGGTGATCAGCATCGAGATCAATTAAAGGTTCGATGGGCGAGGACACGGTAGTGACTGGTAAAGCAGTATCATTTGCAAGAACAAGATCCAAAATGCGTTTGTTCCGATTCAATATGGTGTTAATCTGGGTGAATGCTTGTAGGTTGAACCCGTCGATAAGAGCGCTGCTGCCGGCCGGCATATGCGAGAGCAGTGGGTCAATGAACGGTAAGACTCTCTCAGGAAAACGCCATTGCAGGTTTGACAGGTTATAGTCGCCAAATAGAATGGCAGGGGTATGGATGCCAAATCGGGATGACACTGACCCCAACGATTCTAAGTGATCATTAATACTCACCGCGTCGAATCTTCGGTCTGGTGGCAGGTATATAACGCCGATGCTGAGTGTATTTTGCGGTAAATCAACAATAACCCACAGCTGTTCAAGGGTATTAGAAATGGTTGCGGGATCAATGTAGCATTTTAATTTCAGTAATACTGCCACCAAAACTCCTCCGCCGCGAGTCTTACGGCTGTTCAAGTGGGACCGATCAGTTCTGAATACGGCGTACTGATGTCCAAAAAGTTGTGCAGAATAGATTTGCTCATTCAGCCACGTTTCCGTTAGAACAATTAAAAAAGCCAAAAAGAATGGGTCGATCTTGCTCCTTCATCCGCGCACATTCTGATAATACATGCGGAGATTGTTAGAAGCAGCACGACTGGAATGTGAGAAATAGGCAGGAACAGCAGGTTCAAAAATATGATAATACTCGCCTGGGATAGCAGGCTGGAAGCCCCCGCTTCCATCACCGACCTCAGGACCGGAACAATTTTGAAGAGGGGTATTAACGGAAAGCACATTTCGGTTGAGAGGCGCGAGGGCTTCCGCATTGCTTGTTATTGGTTGTCGCGGATCCGCAGCTGCACTGAAGATGTTTGATTCGTCTCTGCTACGTCGGCTAAAGGGATTGTCGTTACAGTTCAAGTACGGTTTTTAGGCTGTTCCACAAATTCCCTGAATAGAAGTCCGCTTGGCCATGTTGAAGCATCGAGGGATTGTTCCTTCAAAGCAGGATCCAGTCCGATTTTAAACGAAATGAATGACATTTTAGAAACATCCGCCTCTTTGGAAACTAGACGAACCACGTCAACCGCATCGGTTAAATCCAGGCAGCGAGCAGCAATTTTTTGTACGTGACCGACTGTTACCAGTGGTTAAAATCCCAATAAGTACAAACTTCGGTGGGGGTGGTAAAGTGACAACGAACGGAACTGACAAATCACTGAAGTCAATAGACTTCGTTCCACGTACGACAGAAGCTTGCATCGGTTGACCATTATTACCACGGCGCCGTTTGACACCTAATTTAGTCCAGTCAGAAACAACTGGTGTCCCACCAACAGGGCGCTCAGATACGATGTTTTCAACCTGCTTGCTCAGCGTTTCTATCAAATTGAAAAGCTGGCGAACTTGAGCAGAAAGATTAGCCAAGTTCGACGGTAGAGTCTGCTGTAATTCAAGTGCATCCTTGATGTAGGAGGAAATACTTCGATCGTTCAATTTGTCTTTACATCCGCAGTATACAAAGATTGCTTTTCCTTGCGAAAACAGATCCCTGATGTTTGAGCTGTTATTAAAACCACAACATTGCTGGCTGATGTGGAAAAATGCGTCACAAAAACCACAGTGTACAGGTTCCAGCTCATTTATCGGTAAATTACACTCGCCACACTGTTTTTTTTTCATTCTTGCTTTGGTCAGGTTCGGTGCTGATGAAGCAGGGAGCAGCAAGTGTAGGTTAGCTGGCTAGTGCTATCGGCGCCAGTAATACACCAATTGAACAAAGCAAATCATAATTGCCGCTTGTCGAAACTTTATTTGGCACGCTCGTAATCGCGAGAAGGATTAATTATCGACGAAAACTTCGAACACTATGTACTCCTAGTTAGTTAAAGTCTCAGTACGAAAAACAATAAAAACGATACGACAAGGTTTTCCGACGAAAAATTACAAAATTTAATTCCAACTGAAAGCACACGATCATAACACGATAGATCTCAATGTTAATGCAACCACTCTAAAAATCGTCAATCATACCGGCCCGGAGGGAGTATGCAGTGACGGGTTGCTACTTTAAAATTAAAACTAGTTTAAAATTTCTTAACAAGTTGAAAATTTTCGGCAGGACCTGGACCTCCCGGATCTTTCTCCATGATCCGCCGCTGGTTTCAAGCGATGTTTCAGTATCACATAGTATCTCAAGACCGTGGCTGTTGATCCATCGTATGTATGTGCAAATCGTAATGAACATGTAATATTCGTTCAGGTCGACTGGTTTGATAATAAAATATTTTGGTTTAGCATGCAGTCCTCTGGTGTAAATAAAAAAAAACTAAACCTCAAACTCATAGACTACCACACCGCCAATAGACTTAGAACCTCAACAGCAACCTAAGAATATACGGACAACCCAAAGCTCATAAACCCGAACTTCCCCTCAGGCCAGTGGTACCAGGGATGACTAGCCCCAGTTACGAACTTTCGAAATACATTTGCAAAATCTACCAAGCCTCCATCACCACTAAATACAATTTTAGTGACTCGAGAAGCTTCTGTCAATTCATCAATACCATAACCATACCACCGAATCATAGGATGATATCGCTGGATGTAGTATCCCTGTTCACCAATATTCCGAAAGACCTAGTAATACGTGACACTATCAACAACTGGGACAGTATCAAAACAAACACAGCCATCAACCTCGATCTCTTCTTAGAGATCGTCACATTCTGTATGAATTCCAGCTATTTCGTGTTCAGAAACCAACACTATCATCAGATCGCAGGCACAGCCATGGGAAACCCGCCCTCACCTACTCTGGCAGATCTAATTATGGAAACTCTCATCGACACCGTTATACGCCATCTAAGTTTCTCTATCAACGTATTGCGCAAATACGTTGACGACCTCTATATGATAGTTTCATACGACAAAATAGGAGATATTCTAAAGGCTTTCAACTCATACCACCCCAGCAACCAATTCACCTTCGAGGAAGAAAAGGAAGGCAGACTACCATATCTCGACATGACTCTCGTCAGACAACAAGATGACACCATACGCACAGAATGGTATATGAAGTCCATCGCATCAGGCCGCTTCCTTAATTTCCGTTCCATCCACCCTTTCTCACAAAAACTGAACGTCGTCTACAATCTCATAGAACGCGTATACCACCTGTCCACCAACATGAACGACATTCAAAAACGGAAAATTATCGCACAACAGCTCACTTTTAATGATTATCCCCGAAGTCTAATTAACAGATGCTTGAATCGTATGAATAACAAACTCAACCAAAAGAACGATAATAATAGTTCAAATAGAGAGAGCATTTTAAAGCCGGACCCCACGTACAGATCACTCCCATACATACCACAGCTAACCCCGCAAATTATCAAAATCTTCCGCCCCAACTACTCAAATGTTACCATAGCCACCAAAAGCATCAATACAGTCAGCAACCTATATACCCGCATCAAAGACACGCTGCCAAAAATGCACCACCACAACGTGATATACCGTATCCCTTGCCAGACATGTAAGTGCACATACGTGGGCATGACCAGGAATCTATTAAAAACAAGACTGTCTGGACACCGCAGCAATATAAACAAACTCGAAGAACTACTGAACGCTGGTCTCACACATGTGGACTCGGATATCATGCAACTCAGAGAGAAAACCGCTCTCGTCGCTCATTGCATTGACCATGACCATCGCTTTGATCTCACCGCCACTACCATATTAGATCAGACAAAGAAGCACTCATCTCTACCTTTTTTGGAAATGATATGGATATATAACAACAACACGACCGTAAACGAACAGATGTAGAAGGGCTCAATAATAAATTCGGCATCTTACATGCTATAGACAAGCATAAAAAAACACTCGGACAACTTTGAACACATCAATAGACAAAATCACCCTCAACACCCCACACAGTCAGTAGCACATTTATGCCGAAGAACACAAAAAATTTTCATCACAGACAATTTAAAACAAATGTGCATAATTAGGAGAAAAACTAGACGACCGAATGTTGGAATACAACAGCTATTAACAATAAACAGAATTCTAGTAAGATACAGCACAGTAGCAAAGCATACAAGATTGTCAAGATTGTTGTTTCTTTCATTTAGTGATCCCCAGAAGAAGGCTAAATACATTGAGCCGAAACGTCGGATGAGTAGATAAATTTTTGTTTCATTTACACCAGAGGACTGCATGCCAAACCAAAATATTTCATGTAATATTCATTTCCACCATTGTATTGAACATAACCAGTCATGGAATCGTAGTCTGGACAAATGAGACAAGCACAATTGCACCACTAGGTGGATTAAAACAGGTTTTTATTTTGGGAATGCGTCGAGTTGAGACGAAAACGTAATATGATTAATAACGAGGATAACACTTCCCGAATGTAGAGAGAAATTTATGAAAAATGACGATTTCCATTCGACTCTAGCAGTTCTAGTTTGTTTTTTGTTGTATGGCCAATTATATGTATAGGTCAAATGTTCAAAAACAGTAATTTAAGGTCAAGATAGCATCATTTTGAAACCGCCAATTTCGGAGGTTTAGTATTTTCGATGAGTTTTACAAACGTTAAACAGCGCATCATTTGATAAAATAATTTTGACGGTATATCGTTCAAGAAGTATCTATAGTGAATTTTCTCAGGTTAATATTCATGACTAAAATAAAGACTCAACAAATTCGCTAAAGACACGAACTCTGTTACTATTTTCTGAAAAATAATTCTGCATAATGTTATAACTTCAAAAATTATGGTTTCGGAATAGACCTTTCTCGTCCGACCTAACCCCCTTTTTTCTTATTTTTATTCAAAAGAATATACATTTTTAAGAATGTTTCCGTTGAAATGAGACTTTTTAGAGCTATCGTGATTTTTTAATGATTTTTTTAAATTTGAAAAATGCAAGAATGTTGAGTATTTTTTTCACCTTTGCAAGAATGGTGGGACTCAAAATGTGTGTTTGGGCAACACTGTTTTGTTTATTTTTGCTTGAGTTCCTGGCAACGCGGCAAATGAAGTGGTGAGTCGCGGTACAAAGTTCATTGGTTATGTAAACAAACTAAAGTGAACCTCTCGGTGGAGAACATTGCATGATAATGTTTAACCTCACTTTTTTGACAGTTCAGAGAGATTGTTTACATGGTCTTGGAAGTTTTGTTGATTCGATCACAGTATGAGAAACTTGGTTTGGTTCGCTGCCAAATATTAACACTTTCCAAACAAGCTCGCTCAGCTGTAATTTTTTATTTGATGTCGGCATCATACATTGTTCCGTTAAATTTAACATTTTTACTTTTCTTGTACATGATTCATTGAAGAAGTAAAGAATTTCTAGCCAAACATTTGAAAAAGGCCTACTGCAAAATGCAAATAAATCGAATTTTCATGTTCTCTATTAAAATCCTGGGACAGAACCTGTGGATAGATGTTTTGTTTTTCTTTTTTTCTGTTCATTTTATCTCTTGTCTTGCATAGCCACTCATCCTTCCTCAAATATTTTAAATTGACTGGCTACATTTGACAGTTCCTTCTGACAGCATTTGACGGTTCCCTTTGGCTGCCTTTGACAGCTCCCCCTGGCTGCAATTGACATTAGGTTTTTCGTATCCACACGCCCCGTCCCAGTTAAAAACTATCTATCTGGCCATGTACATAAACATAACGCAACAATGGATTATGAAGAATTTTGATAATGATTTTATAACCAATTATAAAAGGGCCCGGCTGATATAAAAGTCCTAACTAGCAATACACTTATTATAAAATGATTATTAAAGATTATTGTAACTGATTCCAAAAGGATTATAAAGGCAGTGTTGCGATCAATTTCATTTCGTTTGTTTTGTTCACAATGTTAGTCGCAGAGCATTTTGGTGATCTATGGCAATTGATGACCTTTACACCCCATACTAGGACCGCTCCTGTTGCAGCTGTTTCGCCCCGTCCGGCACCGAGTCAACCGATGGTCCAGCCTGCGCCGCACTCGTCTGTCGCTATGTCAATGGCAGGGACTTGGATTAAAGACTAAAATGTCAGCTACGGCTGGTGGTGTTACTGCAATCGGTTTGCCTTCGGCCACGTTGGACATTCGGCTAACGGGAATATTCAGCGATTCCGATTCGAAGGAAGCAGCGCCAGTAGCAGACTGCTTCGGTTCAGCAATAAGCTCCGGTATCGGGCGAAGCTAACACTCCGGCAGGACGAAGGTTTCAACAAGGGGCTCAGGCATAAGTAGTAGAGTCCTTGCACTTACTGCGTGTCGAGTGAACAATTCCGACGAAACTACTGCCGCTCTCGCCAAGTTTGAATACCGTAATAAGTGCGACATCAGCGGTATAGTGCCAGGAATAGTCGAGAAGAGTGCCAGGACTGACTTGCCGAGAGCTACAAGATTAAATAGCAGGGCGTTTTTAAAGTGACCATAGTATAACATAGAGGCTTTTGGGCAGATGATTTATTCAGCAGAATAAGATAGCAAAATTACCCAAAACATAAGAGCGGGCTGCCGAAGTGAATCCACACACATCATCACCTATAGAGGCAAGCAATATTGAAACGCAGCGAAATTCCTCACAATGAATTGATCTCGTCAGATGAAATTCTAGGAAATACAATTTTCATAGCATAATTTATCCGACCGAAATTGTAGTCCTCAATTGAGAGACTGATAGAGTAGCAGCAGCTAGGAATTTTCTTTCGAAAGCTAGCAGCAGTTTCGCGTATCCTGCGCTAAGTAGAGAGTGTTAAGACAGATCTCCGAAGCATGCCTAGTTATTTCCTACCAATTTGAACAAGACAGCAGATGAAAGATAGCTTTATTGCGGTGCCAAAATGATGGCAACTCGGGATATAATATAAATTTACATATAATGTCTCCTCCCTGATATTCTTCCAGAATGTGTAATGCTCTGCATTCTTATCACTCCTATCAAATCCTTCTAACTCCTTATCGTCAGTGTCGAGCGCTGTTTTGCATTTGCCGGCTAAATCAACGACAATGTGATCATCGACGAAACTTTTGCTGTAATGGAACTTGAACACGATTAATAAATAATTCCATTAGAAAGCGATAACCTTGTTGTCCTCATGTTTGCAGCTATCATACGCTGGCAGGCATTCTGACCAATGGAAACGTTCTTCGATATGGGCATTGAACGAACAAAATCATTTCAACAACTTATCATCGACCGAATTCGTTACCTATACAGTTCAAGTAAACTTCACCACCTAAAATGAGTAATCAATCGGATCATCTTGTTAGGACTTAACCCACGAGCAAAAAAACAAATGTGTACAAATCCTTATCCATCATCCAGAAAGCAATCGTTTAACCTTTACAGTACCAAGCTAAAATTTTTCTGAAAATTTTGTTTAAATTTTGCTCTCATTTCGTCAATTTTTAACCGAATTGGATGGGACCGGCTTTAAAAGATCTGGAATTTAGTCCAGTTTCTATGTACCGAGTAGCGTTCAAATCCGTGGACCGGTTCCAGAATTATTCCGAATTCCCTTGGGGTATATCCGGCATCCCAGTGGGGTGACGGACGAGTTTTGAAGAAACATTCCATAAATTTAAGTAATTGTGTTTTGAAATGTGCTACATATGACTATTTCCCATTGATCCTTCATAATAGACATGAATTGGACCAATCTTGGCCACCGGAGAACTGTTCCGGGAGAACCTAAGAAAATGTATATATTTTTCTATCATTCCAGCGATTTGGGTTCATAGCTTTATACGAAATGCGAAGTTCTTCCAATCATACGGTTCTACAGCTCCCTCAAGGCCATTCCGGCACCGATTCCGTACGGATGGACATTTGACGCCATTTTGAAAACCAAGATGGCGGCTTCCGGTTACCACAAAACAGTGAAAACCACCATCAATATGGGTGTTATTTGAAAGAGAACGGTCAGCAAAAGCCGGAAATTGAAAATTGACGCCATTTTGAAAAGCAAAATGGCGATTTCCGGTTACCACAAAACAGTGAAAAGCATCATCAATATGGGTATCATTCGAAATGGAGTGGTCAATAGAAGACAGAAATTGATTTTTGACGCCATTTTCAAAACCAAGATGGCGGTTTCCGGTTATCACAGCGCAGTGCAAACCACCACCAATAATGGCGTCATTGTAAAGCGCTAGCGATTAGCAAAAGCCAGTAATTGGTTTTTGACGCCAATTCGAAAACCAAAATGGCGGGTTCCTGTTACAAAGAAACAGTGAAAACCGTCATCAATATGGGTGTCATTTGAAAGGGGTGTGTCAGCACGAGACGGAAATTGATGATTGACGCCATTTTGAAAACCAAGATGGCGGCTGCCGGTTTCCAATATAGGTGTTTGTAAGAGATTGGTGAGAAGAAGAACGAAATTGATTATTTATGCAGTTTTGAAAACCAAGTTTGCGGTTTCCTGTTACTGCAAAACAGCGAAAACTATCATAAGTATAGGTATCAGAAAGGGGTAGTCATAAAGTGATTTTTGACGCCATTTTCGAAAACCAATATGGGGCTTCCGGTTACTACAAACAACAGTGTAAACCATACTAAGTATGGGTGTCATTTGAAAGGGGTGGTCAGTAGATGTAGTGGTGGCGGTGGTACTACCACCTTTGTAACAGGAACACTCTCCATAGCACTGAGCAATCTTTACACGACAAGCATGACGTGTTCAAGCATTACTCTCTGACGAAGGGCCAAAAAGGAATTGCGTGGTCGGAAAGTGACTTCGCTTACATGTAATACGGAAGCTTTTGCTTCCAATAACAAGACCATATAATCCAAATGTATTCTAGTAAGGGTCATTCCACGCGCAGTGATCAAGGCACGTGTAATCGATTTTCACGGATTTGAAATTTGGAGGAATTGTTCATCTAGGGCCAATATATAAAAACCCAAATTTTTGTGTCTATTAAATCACCCCTCGGGCCATGGGTGCAACCCCCACCCCACGTTTTGGCAAATTGTCAAAAACCTTGATTTCCTTTTGAACATATTTCCGGTTCTATTTACTCTAGAACCAAACCGTAAGATGGGTTTTGAAGAAAATTGTTCAAAGAGTTTAGAAAAAATACTAATTATTGGCGGCAGTGCTGCCAACTATCCGATTTTTTCAGCAAAATAGCAAATCAGCGATATTTTGAAGCAAAAAAACGCTATTTCCCTTAAAAAATCGCAGGCGCACAACAATAAAAAACCAACTTGAGTTTTCTGAGTTCACACATAATACACACACATAATAGACGAGAAATTATGAAAAACTACGTTTTTGGTTTCTTTTTAGCAGATCTGGGTCAATTTTTATGACTGTTTGAAGATTTTCTCAATTTTGGCCAATAAAAATGGATTTTTATATGAGAAAATTCGAGTTCTTCCCTTCAAAACAGTGCATCTCAGGATGCGCTCAAATTATATTGAGATTATAAGTGTTTTTTATGTAAAAATATCTACAGAACACGATGGCATTAGAATCTTCAAAATTAAAATATTTGTAATAAGAGAAAAATAACTTTTAATATTTAACTGTATTGCAATTCTTCCGAACATACTATTCAGCTAAATCTAACCATTATTCCACAAGAATGTTTAGTTTGTTAGAACCTAGTACCGATACACTATGCACTGCTAGGCCCCATGCAAAACTGACTCAGACACCACTTCGCTAAAAGTTTAATAACTTCTTTTAACAAAGCCGAATTGACTAGCAGTCTTCAACAAAGTTGTACACAATTAAATTATATTTCTTATTTTCACTTACAGTGATAATTCGATGCATACTCATCCACCTAGCGGTGAAAATGCGAGCTAGTGGGTTTTCTTCATATAAATTGTCGAAAAATCCCATACAAACTTCAGGCACGTTGGTCCGGTAGCTAGACTTGTCCGATTTGCTTCAAATTTAGAGCAAGTACTCCTGGTGGGACTAGGAATCGACTTAGGGGCAGGCCGATAGGGGTCACGTCCTTACAATCGTCGAACGGTTTTGTGTAATCAGATAGGTGTACTAATTTTTGTTTTATGTTTGTATACAAGAAACATATGGCTTGGATAGGCAACCGCTCTCCTCTTGCTGCAATAAGTGTGCTGGATATGCTACACATAGCTATGCGGCGGTACGGTTTTTTGGTGTTGGTGTTTGTTTTTTCGTGTCGTGGAGAAGGCGGCCATCGAGGTTTTTAGATAGTGACGGACCACGGCATCGAACAGACGTCCCGAGTTTTTTTGTTTTTTTTCGGGACAGTTTCCCGCCACAATAACCAGTGCGGTGAAGTGCGCGTGTGCGACGGTGACAATCCCGTTCAAAAAGTGCCGACCCGTGGTTCGGGTACTCAAGTGTTTTGGTGTCGGGTCGCCGAAAAAGGAAGCTAAGCGCCAAGGAGCAACTCGCTTCCCCGGCTAAGTATAAAGGACCCAGAAGACGCCTTTCCGCTCTCGCCGTGAAGGATCAGCCGAACGAGCCCAGCTCTCCTTCACAGCTAAACGTCAAGGAGAGCGAAGCAGGGTGGCCAAAGGTGCTCCCTGGGAAGTACACTGCAGTGACTTCTGGGATCTCTCGCGGGGAGCGAGTAGATCCGGCGATAATTCGCCATCGTCGCTAGGGAGGTTCCAACAAAGGAGCCAAGCTCACCTCCCTAGCTAACAGTCAAGGACTGCTGCCGGAGCAGCCAACGACACCAGCAGGAGAACGCGGTCGTTGTATTCCCGGCCGGTCGGAAGAAACCGCCCGCCTTCCCGCCATCGTCAGAAGCAGCTGATCAACTTCATCGACAGAGTGCAGCAAAGAGGAGATTTGGTGGAATAAAAGTCGGTAAATCTATTAGTTTATTTACCTTTTTTTGTTGTGAAACGAAAATCCGAAATTCTGTAGAAGCACCTAGGGCAAACAAGAACCCGAGCAGTGGAAAAGCCCTACTTACAAAGTAAAGAAAAAAGAGAAAAAAGTAGGCAACCGCGGCATCCCAGTCGCCGTCGTTCCCTCAGCACATTATTCGGCAGCGGCTCACGAGTCAAAACTTCTTGATATCATCCACTGCTTTAATTGAGGCCAGCAATCACTCCATAAACGATGGAGTCATCGAAGAAGCCCCATAAACCTGCACGTATACTACACTATGAATCCGACACCGACACCAACCCCGAACGCGTGAATCAACCTAATACATCTCCAATGCAACGCACGATCACGATCCGCAGTATTGAACGAGGAAAAATACACATGTCCAAATCGAAAATTATTATTATAATAATATTGCCGATTGACAGCCCATGTGAACATCGGCTAGAATGAACTAATCTTGTTGAGATCTGCGTTCAACATATTGACAACAATATGATTTAATTCGGTTATTCTCGCATCGTAATGACTACGAAACGGGAGCAAGTTTTAAAAGTTTCGCTGAACTATATTGAAAATCAGTCAAAATCTGTACCTTTTGAGTCACGAAGAAACTTAGTTGTCTGTCACAACAGCACATACTTATTGTTGATGTCAATAGTTGTTGAAATAAAAATTGCTACTTGGGTGACCGTTCATTTCTAAATAAAACCCATACCGATGATGATTTTGACTATTTTGTGGTACCACCATCTTGCTTTCCAAAATGGCGTCAATCAATATCCGTATCTGCCGACCATCCACTCGCAAATGACTTCCATATTGATGACAGTCTTCACTGTTTTGTGGAAACCGGAAGCCGCCATCTTGGTTTTCAAAATGGCGTCAATCATCAATTCCCGTCTTCTACTGATCACCTCATTTCAAATGCCACCCATACTGATAATGGTTTTCATTGTTTCCTTGGAACAGGAAGCCACCATCTTGGTTTTCAAAATGGCGTAAACAACAAATTTTCGTCTTTTGCTGACCACCCGCTTTACAATGACACCATTATTGACGGTGGTTTTCACTGCTTTGTGGAAACCGGACGCCGCTATCTTTGCTTAGAAAATGGCGAAAAAATCAATTTCTGTCTTCTATTGACCCCCCCTTTTGAATGACACCCATATTGACAATACTTTTTACTGTTGTGGTAACCGGAAACCGTCATTTTGGTTTTGAAAATGGCGTCAATTATAAATTTCCTCTTTCAAATAACACCCATATTGATGGGTGTTTTCACTGTTTTGTAACCGGAAGCCGCCGTCTTGGTTTTCAAGTGACCATCTCTTTTCTAATGACACCTATATTGATGACTGTTTTCACTGTTTCTTTGGAACAGGAACCCGCCATTTTGGTTTTCGAATTGGCGTCAAAAACTATTTTCCGGCTTTTGCTGATCGCTAACGCTTTACAATGACGCCATTATTGGTGGTGGTTTGCACTGCACTGTGATAACCGGAAACCGCCATCTTGGTTTTGAAAATGGCGTCAAAAATCAATTTCTGTCTTCTATTGACTACTCCCTTTCGAATGACACCCATATTGATGATGCTTTTCACTGTTTTGAGATAACCGGAAATCGCCATTTTGCTTTTCAAAATGGCGTCAATTTTCAATTTCCGGCTTTTGCTGACCGTTCTCTTTCAAATAACACCCATATTGATGGTGGTTTTCACTGTTTTGTGGTAACCGGAAGCCGCCATCTTGGTTTTCAAAATGGCGTCAAATGTCCATCCGTACGGAATCGGTGCCGGAATGGCCTTGAGGGAGCTGTAGAACCGTATGATTGGAAGAACTTCGCATTTCGTATAAAGCTATGAACCCAAATCGCTGGAATGATAGAAAAATATATACATTTTCTTAGGTTCTCCCGGAACAGTTCTCCGGTGGTCAAGATTGGTCCAATTCATGTCTATTGTGAAGTATCAATGGGAAATAGTCATATGTAGCACATTTCAAAACACAATTACTTAAATTTATGGAATGTTTCTTCAAAACTCGTCCGTCACCCCAATGGGATGCCGGATATACCCCAAGGGTCTTCGGATTAACTCCGGAACCGGTCCACGGATTTGAACGCTACTCGGTATATAGAAACTGGACTAAATTCCAGACCTTTTAAAGCTAGTTCCATCCAATTCGGTCAAAAATTGACGAAATGAGAGCAAAATTTAAACAAAATTTTCAGAAAAATTTTAGCTTGATCTTGCGATTCAGCATATGTCACCGGGTATTACATCCAGCGCCGATTGGTCAATGTATGAACAAAGAGCATCGAAATTATTCAAGTAATGTAAATTTTAAAAGTCCATGTAAGCAAGTTTTAGGTAAACAAGCACACTGAACTGTCAGAAAAGTGAGGTTATACATTTTCATACAATGCTCTATGTTTTGACAGGTATATGAATGAATCATTTCAGCATTAGTGATGCCAGGTCCATTTAAACAATAGCCTGCAGTAAAAATATAAAAGTCTGCAGATTGCTACAAAAATCTTCAATAAATTTGACATAGAAATGTAGCATGTATATATTTTAAATGATCAAAAATGTTGAAAGCAGGTGTATAAATTGGCTGGCATCGGCTTTGTTCTGCTAAATATTTGTAATCTGCAAAAGATCTGCAGTGAAAATGCAAAATCTGCAGATTTACTAATATATATGCAGATCTGGCATCCTTTTAGTATTCCCCACAGGAAATTCATCCAAATGGTGTAAAAATACGGGGAAGCAAGGCAAGATAGGTATTCAGAATATGGGGTTAAATGGGCAGCTTGCACTATTTTTGATTTTTTCAATAGTTAGAGGTACCAAATCATCGCGGCAATAGGCAGTAACGAATTGGGAATAAAAAAGGAAGCATCCTATCATATAAAAAAATTTGACGAGAAAGGTCTATTATGCAGTTTGGACAGTAAGATCGATTTTCCCAAACCCCCACCAAACCGAATTTCTGGCTACGCCGCTGACTTCAAGTAAGTAGAAACAAAGTCGTTCTACACTCGTTCACAAGAAACTTCTTCGAATGCTGAATATCTATTATAATACATTGAAACCCCGATTTTATCAGCCAAATATGAAGATATGTTTGATGGGCTCTAGCAGACGAACAAAACTGAATTCGAGTAAATCCTTTCTTGAGCATGTTTTCCTTATCATGAAGATGGAAATATGCAAAAATAAAAAGTTCATCATAATCAGAAATAGTTATCAGACTACATCAAGGTACGGGAAGAATATTTTAACAGCTTCAGTTTATTATAAAGAAAAAAATTGCCCGATTTAGTCAATGTCTCCATTTTGTCAGCCTAAAATACACCATGAGATTGATAAAAATGGGTCTTTGTTGTATGTATTATTCACTGTGTTTCACATTAATAGGTACATTTCATTTTTGGGGATTTTTTATTGCATCGAACTACAACAATTTTTAGGTAGTTTTCAAGGGGTTATTTTATAGACTTCTTCCAAAATTTAGCGAACCTATTCCAATTCGTACGCCAATTAATTGGTATACTTAAGGGTTTATATGTTGCAGAGAGAGTAAATACTGAAATTTTCAGCTTTTTTCCTACACAATATTACGAAAGCTTATTAAACAATTTTTCCTAATAAGTTTGTGAAGTTATTTATTCTTTGGTATTAGGATTAGCGATAATAATTCAAATCAAGGATACTACTGGGAAGTCACCTTTAGAAAAAGTGGATGTCGAAGTAAAATTTGGAACTATGCACGCATGCACT
This sequence comes from Topomyia yanbarensis, assembly GCF_030247195.1. Taxonomy (NCBI): domain Eukaryota; kingdom Metazoa; phylum Arthropoda; class Insecta; order Diptera; family Culicidae; genus Topomyia; species Topomyia yanbarensis. The sequence goes on from NC_080671.1 coordinate 279,144,161, forward strand.
TCAGAAATAGCGTGATATCAGGAGCTGCGATTTCATTTCAACGCTTTTTTGTGAAAAGGGCGATACTTACAAATGTAAACATAGGGCTTTTTTCATACATGCGAATGAGGGCTTTGAAACACAACAAATTAACCTAAAAATTTGGATTCTACGATATTGCTTTCTTAAACTACAGCAAAAAATACAACGGGCGAAACTGTATTTTTGTTTGTTTATTTAAAGTTTCGCCCTCCACGCTCCATGCAAACAAACAAGGCGATACTTTTTTTGCTAGCAGTTAAGAGGCGAAACTGTTTTTTCGTGTTTTTTTTAGTATTATCAAGCTGATACCAGCTGTAAATAGTAACAATGATCGGGGACCGAAAAAGTAAACAATCGCCAAAGGGGCGATACTATCATTTTGTCAATTTCAATAGCAAAAACAAATTTTAATTTAATAATTTCAAATACTTTATGAAGTTTTGGGTTTCGATCACTGAATCATGCAATCTAGGATGTAAAAACCACAATAGCTCTTAAATAGTAAATAAAACCAAATCTGGGAATATTCACTGTTGATTTTCTTTGAATGGTATCACTGCTAATGTCGCCCTTTTCAAGAAAAAGCGTTGATTTTTTAGTTCTCAGTCGCGTTGGAAATTTGAGTAAAGTATAAACATAAAATCGATTAAAAAAATCGTTTTTTTAGGCTCAGTACAATATATAACCCCTTTAGGAACATTCAGTTTTCCCACCACAATGCATTGATTGAGGAATTTAGATATTTTATTAACAGAGCATTAGCAATAATTCGTTTGTATGTCTATTTTATGGGCCATTTTTTCGCTTTCCCATTGATTTGGTTTGAGATTTCTAGCACTGATGTTGTCCTATGCTGATTTGAGCGATTTTCTGAGTCCTGCCACTATCCCATGTAGTATGTGTTATCAAAAACATCGCGAAGCATCAAGCTCTAAATGTTCTCAAACGATATAATATCCGAACAGAGTGATAAGAGTTATAAGAAATGTCTCATCACAGGTGGATTAAAAGCGTTTTTTGCTTTCATCGAAGTATCGGTTTCAATCACAATTTGCTATGTGATCGCACGCCACAACCTGTAACTCCGGAACCGGAAAGGCAAAAAAGATGCAAAATCGGCAGTCCCAAAAAGTCGAAAAAAATTTTTTTTTTCGAAATAACATAAAATCTCGACGGTTCATGCATTTTAAAGATGTTTGGCATCAAAAATACGAATTCGATTTCTGAAATTTCATGGAGTCCCTTTGAAAAAAAGTTGAGTTCCACCTTATATGGGAATTTCATATGTGACCGGACGATTTAGTCTATATTTCCGGACCCATATAAGCGATCCGTACGAAATTTTATAGGCATCTGTGGGGATATTATAGCTATCATTTGGGACTAAGTTTGTGAAAATTTGCCCAACCATTTCCGGGAAACTGATGTGAGTTCGTAAATTTTTCCGCGCACTTTCGGAACCGTTTATGGTGGTCAATGTAGTCAACGAACGTTTGTTTGGCCGTCGGTGATCTAGAACAGCAAATTTAAGTTGTTTGAGAGACATTTTAGCGCAATTTTTACCTTTTTTGCCTTCATCGGAGTATCGATTTGAATCACAATTTGCTATGTGATCGCACGCCACAACCTGTAACTCCGGAACCGGAAGTCGGATCGGGATGAAATTAAATAGCCATTTACAGGGACGCAATACCTTTCGTTTGAGACCAAGTTTAGTTGAATCGGTTTAGCCATCTCCGAGAAACCGATGTGACTGTTATTCTGAATTTAGATACTTCCGCCGGGGCTTCCGGAACCGATGATGGTGGTCAATGTGGCCAAATAGACTTTGAATGGATGTTAGTGACCTAATACTACAAATCGAAGCAGTTGTGGTCATATTTTGGAAAATTTTTCACCATTCATTGCAGAATTTATTAAAATCGACATTGTCTGCGTGTTCGTACTCATCACCCTGTACTTCCGGAACCGGAAGTCGGATCCATTAGAAATTCAATAGCAGCCTATGGGAACGTTGCACCTTTCATTTGAGACTAAGTTTGTCAAAATTGGTTCAGCCATCTCTGAGAAAAATCAGTGACATTTTTGGTCACATACACACACAGACACACATACACACACATACATACACACATACACACACACGCACAGACATTTGCCGAACTCGACGAACTGAATCGAATGGTATATGTCACTCGGCCCTCCGGGCCTCCGTTAAAAAGTCGGTTTTCAGAGCAATTACAATACCTTTCTATTGAGAAAGGAAAAAAATGCAAAATCGGCAGTCCCAAAAAGTCGAAAAAAATTAAAAAAAAAATTTTCGAGATAACATAAAATATCGACGGTTCATGCATTTTAAAGATGTTTGGAATCAAAAATAGGAATTCGATTTTTGAAATTTCATGGGGTCCCCCCTTTGAAAAAAATTTTGAGCTTATATGGGAATTTCATATGTGACCGGACGGTTTAGTCTATATTTCCGAACCCATATAAGCGATCCGTACGAAATTTTATAGGCATCTGTGGGTATATTATAGCTATCATTTGGGACTAAGTTTGTGAAAATCGGCACAACCATTTCGGGAAACTGATGTGAGTTCGTAAATTTTGAAAGATGGCCGCTTTTCCCGGGCACTTCCGGAACCGTCTATGGTGGTCAATGCTTTCAACGACGCACATACACACACATACATACACGCGCACAGACATTTGCCGAACTCGACGAACTGAATCGAATGGTATATGTAACTCGGCTCTCCGTTAAAAAGTCGGTTTTCATAGCAATTGCAATACCTTTCTATTGAGAAAGGCAAAAAGGTTTGAAATAGGCAATGTCCCAAAAAGTCGATTTTGTAAAAAAAATTTCGATATAACATAAAATCTCGACTTTTCATGCATTTTAAAGATGTTTGGTTTCAAAAATACGAATTCGATTCCTGAAAAAAAATTGAGTTCCGGCTTATACGGGAATTTTATATGTGACTGGACGATTTAGTCTATATTTCCGGACCCATATAAGCGATCCGTACGAAATTTTATAGGCGTCTGTGGGGATATTATAGCTATCATTTGGGACTAAGTTTGTGAAAATCGGCCCAACCATTTCCGGGAAACTGATGTGAGTTCGTAAATTTTGAAAGATGGCCGCTTTTCCCGGGCACTTCCGGAACCGTCTATGGTGGTCAATGTAGTCAACGAAAGTTTGGTTGGCTGTCGATGACCTAGAACAGCAAATTTAAGTTGTTTGAGAGACATTTTAGCAAAATTTTTACCTTTTTTGCTTTCATCGGAGTGTCGGTTTGAATCACAATTTGCTATGTGATCGCGCGCCACAACCTGTAACTCCGGAACCGGAAGTCGGATCGGGATGAAATTAAATAGCCATTTATGGGGACGCAATACCTTTCATTTGAGACCAAGTTTAGTTGAATCGGTTTAGCCATCTCCGAGAAACCGATGTGACTGTTATTCTGAATTTAGATACTTCCGCCGGGGCTTCCGGAACCGATGATGGAGGCTAATGTGGCCAAATAGACTTTGAATGGATGTTAGTGACCTAATACTACAAATCGAAGCAGTTGTGGTCACATTTTGGAAAAATTTTCGCCTTTATACATTCATTGCAGAATTTATTAAAATCGACATTGTCTGCGTGTTCGTTCTCATGATCCTGTAATTACGGAACCGGAAGTCGGATCCATTAGAAATTCAATAGCAGGAACGTTGCATCTTTCATTTGAGACTAAGTTTGTCAAAATCGGTTCAGCCATCTCTTAGAAAAATGAGTGACATTTTTGGTCACATACACACACAGACGCACATACACACACATACACACACACGCACAGACATTTGCCGAACTCGACGAACTGAATCGAATGGAATATGTCACTTGGCCCTCCGGGCCTCCGTTAAAAAGTCGGTTTTCAGAGCAATTACAATACCTTTCTATTGAGAAAAACAGATGCAAAATCGGCAAAGTCCCAAAAAGTCGAAAAAAAAAATTAAAAATTTTTTTTTCGAGATAACATAAAATCTCGACGTTTCGTGCATTTTAAAGATGTTTGACATCAAAAACACGAATTCGATTTCTGAAATTTCATGGGGTCACCCCTTTGAAAAAAAAAAAAAATTTGAGCTTATATGGGAATTTCATATGTGACCGGACGGTTTAGTCTATATTTCCGGAACCATATAAGCGATCCGTACAAAATTTTATAGAAATCCGTGGGGATATTATTCTACATGAAGTGACAACTATATACAAGAAAAGAAATTATTCGAGTTCTAAAATTTTGCAAAAGAGAAAAACAGCCACGGAAATATTGAATTGAAAAAGGTGCGAAATCGGCAAAGTCCCAAAAAGTCGATCTTTATAAAAAAAAATTCTAGATAACATAAAATATCGACTTTTCATGCATTTTAAAGATGTTTGGCATCAAAAATCCAAATTTGATTTCCTAAATTTCATGGGGTCCCCCCCTTTGAAAAAAAAAATTGAGTTCCGGCTTATATGGGAATTTCATATGTGACCGGACGATTTAGTCTATATTTCCGAACCCATATAAGCGATCCGTACGAAATTTTATAGGCATCTGTGGGGATATTATAGCTATCATTTGGGATTAAGTTTGTGAAAATCGGCCCAACCATTTCCGGGAAACTGATGTGAGTTTGTAAATTTTGAAAGATGGCCGCTTTTCCCGGGCACTTCCGGAACCGTCTATGGTGGTCAATGTAGTGAACGAAAGTTTGGTTGGCCGTCGATGACCTAGAACAGCAAATTTAAGTTGTTTGAGAGACATTTTAGCGAAATTTTTACCCTTTTTGCTTTCATCGGAGCATCGGTTTGAATCACAATTTGCTATGTGATAGCACGCCACAACCCGTAACTTTGGAACCGGAAGTCGGATCGGGATAAAATTAAATAGACATTTACGGGGACGCAATACCTTTCATTTGAGACCAAGTTTAGTTGAATCTGTGGAGCCATCTTCGAGAAACCGATGTGACTGTTATTCTGAATTTGGATACTTCCGCCGGGGCTTCCTGAACCGATGAAGGTGGCCAATGTGGCCAAATAGACTTTGAATGGATGTTAGTGACCTAATACTACAAATCGAAGCAGTTATGGTCATATTTTGGAAAAAAAATTCACCTTTATACATTCATTGCAGAATTTATTAAAATCGACATTTTCTGCGTGTTCGTACTCATCACCCTGTAATTCCGGAACCGGAAGTCGGATCCATTAGAAATTCAATAGCAGCCTATGGGAACGTTGCACCTTTCATTTGAGACTAAGTTTGTCAAAATCGGTTCAGCCATCTCTGAGAAAAATGAGAGACATTTTTGGTCACACACACACACATACATACATACACACATACATACGTACACACATACATACACACATACATACACACGCACAGACATTTGCCGAACTCGACGAACTGAATCGAATGGTATGTCACCCGGCCCTCCGTTAAAAAGTCGGTTTTCAGAGCAATTACAATACCTTTCTATTGAGAAAGGCAAAAAGGTACTTAGGTTGACGTTTTTCAGAGTGATTGCATAACCTTTCTATATGAGAAAGGCAAAAATGTGCCAAAATCCAAAAAAGTGAATAGTCGTAAAATTTTTTTTCGAGTTTGCATCAAATCTCGACGTTTCATGCACCTTGAAGGCATTTAGCATCAAAAATAAAAATTCTATTTTTAATTTTTCCTATAGTTTATATGAGAAATTCTGTGTGGCCGCACTCTTAAACCCGTAATTCCGGAACCAGAATTCCGATCGATCCAAAATTCAATAGCAGCCGATGGGAAGGTTGTACATTTCATTTGAGACTAAGTTTGGGCAAATCGGTCCAGCCATCTCTGAGAAAAATGAGTGACATTATTTGACACATACGCACATACATACACACATACACACACAGACACACACACATACATACACACACATACAGACTTTTTCCGATCTCGACGAACTGAGTCGAATGGGATATGACACTCGGCCCTCCGGGCCGGGATTAGGTTGACGTTTTTCAAAGTGATTGCATAACCTTTCTATACGAGAAAGGCAAAAACTAAAGGCAAACAGCTAACTTATACACAGAAAAAAATATTGTGTAATTTTAAGTTTATTTTCATGCACATATTTGGAGCATGAATATAAATGTAAAATTAAGTTCCACCACAAATACACACGACTTGTCGTGCTTTCTTCAACGAATTTTATTAGAATTTTATACGTGGATTGAAAATTACAGTTTCTTTAAACGGAAAACCAATGCACTTCAATGTATTTTTTACTCGAAAACTGCTGTAAAATGAATGACATGTAATATTACACGAATGAAAGTGTAAAATTGTATGCTGTTTGATGCTCCAATTGATTTTAACGTAATTTTCAATCAAATTTTTGATTGAATCGTTGTATGTTTACATTCGTATTGATTTACATGTCGTTTAAATTTCATTATTTTTTGGTGTGTACATATAAAAGAGGGGATAATATAATATTCGTAAGATTAGGGAGACGGGTCATTTTGTGTGTTCTTTGTATAGTAATTCACTTTATGCTTTTTAGAAGGGAGATTGTAGGAGAAATTAATTATTAACTAAGCGGAACATTTTACAAGCTTATTAACTAGAAATAACTATTTTAAAGTAGTGGTACTGTTGGGCATTTCTTAACGAGATTAAATATTGATGAACTAAAACTAGAAAATAGGGGTCACATAAGTTTTGGGAAGATATTCAAGGGGAGAAGGGGGTGAAGTCATACATCTGTGTATCAGAGACATGGGAGAGAGGGTGACAAGGCTGAACGGGGGGGGGGGGGGGGATATAAGCTTTCATTTTCCGGCATCAGGAATCAATGGCCAGGATTACAAGTTCGAACGGATGCATCAAGTATTGGGACGCCGCTCGAGCCGGCAGGGGTTCCGATTTCGTAGTACAGCTCAGATACGGATCGGAAACACACCGTGTTGCGCGTGTGATGTTGTACTGTAGGTCTCGTGTTGTTCGTTCATTCGACAGATGTTTTGTCTCGTCTTGGAGTCGTATCAGACCATCGTTGGGGTACGGTAGGCGGAAGAGGGCACTTCTGGGAATGATAAGAGAAAAGATAGGGGCATTTAAATTTGGATATTGATGGTTTTGAGGAACGTGTATATAAGGGACATGTAGAGAATATCGCGGCTTGCTAGTACATCTCGAACCGGGACATTGGGTGATCTTCCTCGGGCCCGAAGGGAATCGAATAGTTGAGATCTGGCAGAACAGTACTCGGCGCATACCCAGACAACATGTTCGATCTCGTGATAACCGTTGCCACAAGCGCAGATACCGCTATCCACGAGCCCAACACGCCGGAGATGTGCGTCCAGTGATCGGACATGAGCCGAGACATCACGCGAATGAAATCCCGACCCACATCTATCCCCCCGAACCAAGGTTTCGTCGATACCTTAGGGATTATTGAATGTAGCCACCTTCCCAGTTCACCATTGCTCTATGAAGTTTGCCAACTTTCGAGGGTTCTCTGATGAGTAATACTGAAAAATTCGCTGAAGGTAATTGGTCTTTCATATATGTCACCTTGTAAAGCGCCCGCCTTAGCTAAAGAGTCCACTTCTTCATTACCTGGAATGGAGCAATGCGAGGGAACCCAAACTACGGTAATATTGTATGATCTTACAGACAAAGCACGCAGGCGCTCCCAGATTTTCCCCAAAAAATATGGAATGTGCTTTCTAGGTTTCATTGAACGGAGGGCCTCGATTGAGCTTAGGCTATCCGAAACAATAAAGTAATGATCGGTGGGCAAAGTATCAATGATCCCAAGGGTATACTGAATAGCAGCAAGCTCTGCGACGTAAACTGAAGCGGGATCATTGAGTTTGAATGAGGCGGTGAGGTTTTTATTGAATATACCGAAGCCAGTGGAGCCGTCGAGGCTTGACCCGTCGGTGTAAAACATCTTGTTGCAGTCGACTTCTCGAAATTTACTATGAAAGATGCTTGGGATCACTTGCGGACGGATGTGATCCGGAATTCCACGAATCTCGTCTTTCATGGATGTCTCGAAGAATACAGTTGAATCAGAAGCATGAAAAAGATTGACACGGTTGGGATAGTATGAAGAAGGATTGATATTTTGTGCCATGTAATCGAGGTATAAGGTTATAAATCTGGTTTGAGAATTGAGCTCAACAAGCCATTCGAAATTTTCAATTACTAATGGGTTCAAGAAATCGCAACGAATGAGCAATCGATATGAGAGGTCCCAAAATCGATTTTTCAGCGGAAGAACGCCCGCCAGCACTTCTAAACTCATCGTATGTGTCGAGTGCATGCAACCCAAAGCAATACGCAAACAACAATAATGGATTCGCTCCAGTTCGATGAAATGTATGTTCGCAGCTTAGCGGAAACAGAAACTCCCGTACTCCATCACCGACAATATTGTTGTTTGGTACAGCCTGATCAGGTCTCCTGGGTGGGCACCCCATCATGTTCCGGTTATTGTACGGAGAAATTTGATCCTTTGTTGGCACTTCTGTTTCAGATACTTAATGTGACATCCCCACTTTCCTTTAGAGTCGAACCAGACCAGAGATATTTGAAAGTTGAAACCTGAGCAATAGTTTGATCCATTAATTGAAGCCGTAGTTGCGCTGGTTCACGCTTCCTTGAAAATACGACTAGCTCAGTTTTCTCCGTGGAGAACTCGATACCCAGCTGGAGGGCCCAAGCCTAGGGGCAGATCACTCTAAGAATGTATAACAAATTTGCATCAAATTAGAAAAAATGCATTTAATTTCCATTTTTGCATCAGTTTTGCACTCCCTCGCAGAAAAAATTGTTTAACAAACGTCCTACGCTGATCCACTTTGTTCGACGTTTTGTTAAATGTAGGGCTAGTTTTTCTGTAGGGTTTTGACGTCTTACACGCAACGCAAACAACATTGCACGCAACGCAAAAACATTGCACGCAACGCAAAATACATTATGAATTTCTATTTTGATGGAAATAAATGCATTTAATTTCGCTGATTTTTAAAAAATGCATCACAAGTGATCTGCCCCTAGACCCAAGCAGACAAATTGTCCAAGGTATCTTGCAATGGTCCTTGCAGATCGACGGCTTCGGGTCATGTAATAGAGACCACGCCGTCATCTGCAAGCTGCCTTAACGTGCAGGAATTGACAAGACATTCGTCAATGTCATTCACGTGAAAGTTATAGAGACGGGGGCTTAGACATGAGCCCTGGGGAAGACCCATGTAGCTAATTCTTGATGTCGATAAATCACCATGCGAAAAATGCATATGTTTTTCGGACAGCAAGTTTAGCAAAAAGTTGTTTAGAGTCGGTGAAAGACCATGCTGGTGCAGTTTCTCAGAAAGTATTGTGATAGACACTGAATCAAAAGCCCCCTTTATACCTAGGAAAACTGATTCCATCTGCTCTTTGCTAGCATAAGCCATTTGAATTTCTGTTGAGAGCAACGCAAGACAGTCGTTCGTCCCTTTGCCTTTGTGGAAACTAAATTGTGTATCTAACAGTAAGCCATTTGCTTCAACCCAATTGTCGAGGTGAAACAAGATCATTTTCTCGAACAACTTTCGGACACAGGACAGCATCGCCATCGGTCGATACGAATTGTGGTCGGAGGCTGGTTTTCCTGGTTTTTGAATGGCGATGACCTTCACTTGCCTCCAGACATGAGGGATAATATTACCCTCAAGAAGCTTATTAAATAAATTCAACAAGCGTCTCTTGGCAGAGTCTGGAAGATTCTTTAACAAGTTAAATTTGATTCTGTCTGGCCCTGGGGCTTTATTGTTACATGACAAGAGAGCAAGTGAGAACTCCACCATCGAAAGCGGTGTTTCGTTCGCGTTATCGTGAGGGGACGCGACGCGGTAGATCTTCTGTGTCGGGGCGGAATCCGGACAAACCTTCTTGGCAAAATTGAATATCCAACGGTTTGAATATTCCAAGCTCTCGGTAGTACTGTTTCGGTTTCGTAAACGCCGGGCCGTACTCCAAAGAGTGCTCATCGATGTTTCTCTCGTTAGTCCGTCGACGAACCGGCGCCAGTAGCTACGTTTTTAGCTTTCATCAAACTCTTCATGCGCATTTCCGCCATCGCGTACTGTCGGTAGCTAGCTGGCAGCCCGTCGTCCCGGAAGGTCTTATACGCAGCGGCCTTCTCCGCGTACACGTCTGAGCACTCTTTGTGCCACCATGGATTGGGAGGACGCCCGCGTGAGTTCGCGTCTGGTACGCGTTTAGTCTGAGCTTGAATCGCGCTATCGAGAATCAAGCCAGCCAGGAACCCGTACTCTTCCTCCGGAGGAAGCTCTTGGGTCGATTCTACTTTTTCGGATATCGCGGACGCATAGCTCTTCCAATCAATATTTCGTGTGAGGTCATACGAAACATTGATTGTATTCGGTGGCCCTGAACCGTTAGCAATATTAATTACGATTGGCAGATGGTCGCTGCCGTGGGGATCAGAGGCTACCTTCCACATGCAATCTAACCGCAGCGATGTCGAGCAGAGGGACAGGTCTAAGGCGCTCGGACGCGCTGCAGGGGCAGGAATCCGTGTCATTTCACCCGTATTCAAAATGGTCATATTGAAGTTGTCGCAAAGCTCATGGAGTAGGGTAGATCGATTATCGTCATAAAGGCAACCCCATGCCGTGCCGTGGGAGTTGAAGTCACCTAAAACTAGCCTCGGTGCGGGGAGGAGTTCCGCAATATCGCAAAGCCGTCGGTGGCTAACTGAGGCTCTAGGGGGGATGTAGGTGGAAGCAATGCAAAGGTCTTTGCTTTAATTCTGGTTTGGCAAGCGACAACTTCAATGCCTGGTGTCGAGGGGAGGTCGATCCGATTGAAAGTATAACACTTTTTGATCCCCAAAAGTACTCCTCCGTAAGAGTCTTCTCGATCCAAGCGAATAATATTAAAATCGTGGAAGTGTAGGGTTATTTTCGAGGTGAGCCATGTCTCGCATAGGGCAAATGCATCGCATTTCAAATTATTTAGTAAGATTTTAAACGAATCGATTTTCGGGATAATGCTTCTGCAATTCCACTGTAGAACAGTGATTAAATCCGTGACCTCGTTCGATGAATTAGCCATCGAAGGATACAATCGCTGAAAGGAGGGGCCATTTCGCAGTGAACTGCATCAAGAATGTTTTTACTGCGAGGAGAAAGCTCATCAAGATGCTTTTAAGGGGGTCAAAAATATTTAAAGCTGTAAGAATCCGGTCCACAATGTCAGAGAAATTTATTAAGCCAGCGCTGTTTTCTTTCTCTGGCTGAGATATGGGAACACTTGGGGTTTTTGATGTTTCTGGAAGTGCTGGGAACTCCTTTTCTGAGCTCAGGTTACTGAGACCGGGAGCGACTTCCTTCGGTTTTGCACCAGTACTTCCTTGAGTAGTTATTTTAGGGGGGCCATCAAGAGACACCTTCTGGTCTTTACGACGAAGCTTGGGAGAAGAAATGTTCCTTCTTTTCTATTGCTTCTAGGCACAGCACAGGGTTCATCACAGTCGCCTTCGTCAGTAGATAAGTTGGTATAGATGTTCGTACAGACAGGTGGCGTGGCTATCTTAAGCATTTCTGCAAAAGATCGCTTAGAGCGTCCCTGAAGGGAACGCTTAAGATTCTCCTCGCGCTGTTTGTACGCGGGACATGAAGGGAGATCATGCGGGTTTTCCCCACAGTAAAGACACTTTTCGACATCTCTACCACAGGAAATATCCTCATAATTCCCACCGCATTTCCCACAACGGGATTTATTGCTACAATGGGAGGCTGTGTGTCGCAATTGTTTGCAATTAGTACAGTTCATGACCCGCGGCACAAAAAGGCGAACAGGTAGACGAACCTTGTCAAAGAGGAGGTAATTGGGTAGGGCAGAGACAGCGAAGGTCACCCGATAAGAGTCTGAGTTGACGTATATTTTCTTGCCGTCAGCTGCGACTGATGCTGAATGCAAACGTTTGCATTCCAGTATCTTCACTGGCTTAAGCATGGGTTCTTTGAAACAGCCAGTCCCATATTTTAGCAGGTCCTCGCAATTCAGACTCGAATCGGAAATGACCCCACTGACTTCAACCCTGCTAGCTGGAATATACACCCTGTACTCCTTCGTAAAGGGCTCATAGCCAGCAATATCGTTTGCCTGAGTTGAACTGTTAACAACCACCCGAAGCTTGTCAGGGCGAATTTTCGATATTTCTGTCACGGCCGAATACCGAACCGTCAGAACTCGAGAAATCTGCAACAAATTCAAACACTTTTTTCTTTGGTCCGAAAGAAGATCACAAATGGCCCGGTGGCCGAGCTCGGATATACCTTGAGCCGGGGAGCCGATTTTGTTTCGACGTCCATCTCACCTTGAGATGATCCGACGTCAGGGGAAGTCATTTTTGCACGGGCCTATTGCCCAGTGGACGTTATTAAGACAACCAAGAAGAGGAAACGTAAACTAATACTTAGCTTGTGTAGGTAACGGTATCCAGACGGCTTACTAGAAGAACACTGCTTCACTTGTCACTGACCGGCTAACGGTACTCAGAAACAGAAACACAATAAAGAAGGGAAAATATACTGAAATTTCAACTAGGCGTAGAATGTGCGAATAACCTTGAACGCGGATTAACACTATTTGTCGCTATAGAGTGTACAGACCGATGACAACAGACTTCTATCTCGACTGAGTGCTCGATAACCATACTATATAGAATTACTGGTGCTCTCCTTTAATTTTTTTTTGTGAATTTCCTTTAAGGATCAAAGGTGATTTTTCTATGTAAATGCGTAGTACATCTCGAACCGGGACATTGGGTGATCTTCCTCGGGCCCGAAGGGAATCGAATAGTTGAGATCTGGCAGAACAGTACTCGGCGCATACCCAGACAACATGTTCGATCTCGTGATAACCGTTGCCACAAGCGCAGATACCGCTATCCACGAGCCCAACACGCCGGAGATGTGCGTCCAGTGATCGGACATGAGCCGAGACATCACGCGAATGAAATCCCGACCCACATCTATCCCCCCGAACCAAGGTTTCGTCGATACCTTAGGGATTATCGAATGTAGCCACCTTCCCAGTTCACCATTGCTCTATGAAGTTTGCCAACTTTCGAGGGTTCTCTGATGAGTAATACTGAAAAATTCGCTGAAGGTAATTGGTCTTTCATATATGTCACCTTGTAAAGCGCCCGCCTTAGCTAAAGAGTCCACTTCTTCATTACCTGGAATGGAGCAATGCGAGGGAACCCAAACTACGGTAATCTTGTATGATCTTACAGACAAAGCACGCAGGCGCTCCCAGATTTTCCCCAAAAAATATGGAATGTGCTTTCTAGGTTTCATTGAACGGAGGGCCTCGATTGAGCTTAGGCTATCCGAAACAATAAAGTAATGATCGGTGGGCAAAGTATCAATGATCCCAAGGGTATACTGAATAGCAGCAAGCTCTGCGACGTAAACTGAAGCGGGATCATTGAGTTTGAATGAGGCGGTGAGGTTTTTATTGAATATACCGAAGCCAGTGGAGCCGTCGAGGCTTGACCCGTCGGTGTAAAACATCTTGTTGCAGTCGACTTCTCGAAATTTACTATGAAAGATGCTTGGGATCACTTGCGGACGGATGTGATCCGGAATTCCACGAATCTCGTCTTTCATGGATGTCTCGAAGAATACAGTTGAATCAGAAGCATGAAAAAGATTGACACGGTTGGGATAGTATGAAGAAGGATTGATATTTTGTGCCATGTAATCGAGGTATAAGGTTATAAATCTGGTTTGAGAATTGAGCTCAACAAGCCTTTCGAAATTTTCAATTACTAATGGGTTCAAGAAATCGCAACGAATGAGCAATCGATATGAGAGGTCCCAAAATCGATTTTTCAGCGGAAGAACGCCCGCCAGCACTTCTAAACTCATCGTATGTGTCGAGTGCATGCAACCCAAAGCAATACGCAAACAACAATAATGGATTCGCTCCAGTTCGATGAAATGTATGTTCGCAGCTTAGCGGAAACAGAAACTCCCGTACTCCATCACCGACAATATTGTTGTTTGGTACAGCCTGATCAGGTCTCCTGGGTGGGCACCCCATCATGTTCCGGTTATTGTACGGAGAAATTTGATCCTTTGTTGGCACTTCTGTTTCAGATACTTAATGTGACATCCCCACTTTCCTTTAGAGTCGAACCAGACCAGAGATATTTGAAAGTTGAAACCTGAGCAATAGTTTGATCCATTAATTGAAGCCGTAGTTGCGCTGGTTCACGCTTCCTTGAAAATACGACTAGCTCAGTTTTCTCCGTGGAGAACTCGATACCCAGCTGGAGGGCCCAAGCCTAGGGGCAGATCACTCTAAGAATGTATAACAAATTTGCATCAAATTAGAAAAAATGCATTTAATTTCCATTTTTGCATCAGTTTTGCACTCCCTCGCAGAAAAAATTGTTTAACAAACGTCCTACGCTGATCCACTTTGTTCGACGTTTTGTTAAATGTAGGGCTAGTTTTTCTGTAGGGTTTTGACGTCTTACACGCAACGCAAACAACATTGCACGCAACGCAAAATACATTATGAATTTCTATTTTGATGGAAATAAATGCATTTAATTTCGCTGATTTTTAAAAAATGCATCACAAGTGATCTGCCCCTAGACCCAAGCAGACAAATTGTCCAAGGTATCTTGCAATGGTCCTTGCAGATCGACGGCTTCGGGTCCTGTAATAGAGACCACGCCGTCATCTGCAAGCTGCCTTAACGTGCAGGAATTGACAAGACATTCGTCAATGTCATTCACGTGAAAGTTATAGAGACGGGGGCTTAGACATGAGCCCTGGGGAAGACCCATGTAGCTAATTCTTGATGTCGATAAATCACCATGCGAAAAATGCATATGTTTTTCGGACAGCAAGTTTAGCAAAAAGCTGTTTAGAGTCGGTGAAAGACCATGCTGGTGCAGTTTCTCAGAAAGTATTGTGATAGAAACTGAATCAAAAGCCCCCTTTATACCTAGGAAAACTGATTCCATCTGCTCTTTGCTAGCATAAGCCATTTGAATTTCTGTTGAGAGCAACGCAAGACAGTCGTTCGTCCCTTTGCCTTTGTGGAAACTAAATTGTGTATCTAACAGTAAGCCATTTGCTTCAACCCAATTGTCGAGGCGAAACAAGATCATTTTCTCGAACAACTTTCGGACACAGGACAGCATCGCCATCGGTCGATACGAATTGTGGTCGGAGGCTGGTTTTCCTGGTTTTTGAATGGCGATGACCTTCACTTGCCTCCAGACATGAGGGATAATATTACCCTCAAGAAGCTTATTAAATAAATTCAACAAGCGTCTCTTGGCAGAGTCTGGAAGATTCTTTAACAAGTTAAATTTGATTCTGTCTGGCCCTGGGGCTTTATTGTTACATGACAAGAGAGCAAGTGAGAACTCCACCATCGAAAGCGGTGTTTCGTTCGCGTTATCGTGAGGGGACGCGACGCGGTAGATCTTCTGTGTCGGGGCGGAATCCGGACAAACCTTCTTGGCAAAATTGAATATCCAACGGTTTGAATATTCCAAGCTCTCGATAGTACTGTTTCGGTTTCGTAAACGCCGGGCCGTACTCCAAAGAGTGCTCATCGATGTTTCTCTCGTTAGTCCGTCGACGAACCGGCGCCAGTAGCTACGTTTTTAGCTTTCATCAAACTCTTCATGCGCATTTCCGCCATCGCGTACTGTCGGTAGCTAGCTGGCAGCCCGTCGTCCCGGAAGGTCTTATACGCAGCGGCCTTCTCCGCGTACACGTCTGAGCACTCTTTGTCCCACCATGGATTGGGAGGACGCCCGCGTGAGTTCGCGTCTGGTACGCGTTTAGTCTGAGCTTGAATCGCGCTATCGAGAATCAAGCCAGCCAGGAACCCGTACTCTTCCTCCGGAGGAAGCTCTTGGGTCGATTCTACTTTTTCGGATATCGCGGACGCATAGCTCTTCCAATCAATATTTCGTGTGAGGTCATACGAAACATTGATTGTATTCGGTGGCCCTGAACCGTTAGCAATATTAATTACGATTGGCAGATGGTCGCTGCCGTGGGGATCAGAGGCTACCTTCCACATGCAATCTAACCGCAGCGATGTCGAGCAGAGGGACAGGTCTAAGGCGCTCGGACGCGCTGCAGGGGCAGGAATCCGTGTCATTTCACCCGTATTCAAAATGGTCATATTGAAGTTGTCGCAAAGCTCATGGAGTAGGGTAGATCGATTATCGTCATAAAGGCAACCCCATGCCGTGCCGTGGGAGTTGAAGTCACCTAAAACTAGCCTCGGTGTGGGGAGGAGTTCCGCAATATCGCAAAGCCGTCGGTGGCTAACTGAGGCTCTAGGGGGGATGTAGGTGGAAGCAATGCAAAGGTCTTTGCTTTAATTCTGGTTTGGCAAGCGACAACTTCAATGCCTGGTGTCGAGGGGAGGTCGATCCGATTGAAAGTATAACACTTTTTGATCCCCAAAAGTACTCCTCCGTAAGAGTCTTCTCGATCCAAGCGAATAATATTAAAATCGTGGAAGTGTAGGGTTATTTTCGAGGTGAGCCATGTCTCGCATAGGGCAAATGCATCGCATTTCAAATTATTTAGTTAGTATTTTAAACGAATAGATTTTCGGGATAATGCTTCTGCAATTCCACTGTAGAACAGTGATTAAATCCGTGACCTCGTTCGATGAATTAGCCATCGAAGGATACAATCGCTGAAAGGAGGGGCCATTTCGCAGTGAACTGCATCAAGAATGTTTTTACTGCGAGGAGAAAGCTCATCAAGATGCTTTTAAGGGGGTCAAAAATATTTAAAGCTGTAAGAATCCGGTCCACAATGTCAGAGAAATTTATTAAGCCAGCGCTGTTTTCTTTCTCTGGCTGAGATATGGGAACACTTGGGGTTTTTGATGTTTCTGGAAGTGCTGGGAACTCCTTTTCTGAGCTCAGGTTACTGAGACCGGGAGCGACTTCCTTCGGTTTTGCACCAGTACTTCCTTGAGTAGTTATTTTAGGGGGGCCATCAAGAGACACCTTCTGGTCTTTACGACCTTGTCAAAGAGGAGGTAATTGGGTAGGGCAGAGACAGCGAAGGTCACCCGATAAGAGTCTGAGTTGACGTATATTTTCTTGCCGTCAGCTGCGACTGATGCTGAATGCAAACGTTTGCATTCCAGTATCTTCACTGGTTTAAGCATGGGTTCTTTGAAACAGCCAGTCCCATATTTTAGCAGGTCCTCGCAATTCAGACTCGAATCGGAAATGACCCCACTGACTTCAACCCTGCTAGCTGGAATATACACCCTGTACTCCTTCGTAAAGGGCTCATAGCCAGCAATATCGTTTGCCTGAGTTGAACTGTTAACAACCACCCGAAGCTTGTCAGGGCGAATTTTCGATATTTCTGTCACGGCCGAATACCGAACCGTCAGAACTCGAGAAATCTGCAACAAATTCAAACACTTTTTTCTTTGGTCCGAAAGAAGATCACAAATGGCCCGGTGGCCGAGCTCGGATATACCTTGAGCCGGGGAGCCGATTTTGTTTCGACGTCCATCTCACCTTGAGATGATCCGACGTCAGGGGAAGTCATTTTTGCACGGGCCTATTGCCCAGTGGACGTTATTAAGACAACCAAGAAGAGGAAACGTAAACTAATACTTAGCTTGTGTAGGTAACGGTATCCAGACGGCTTACTAGAAGAACACTGCTTCACTTGTCACTGACCGGCTAACGGTACTCAGAAACAGAAACACAATAAAGAAGGGAAAATATACTGAAATTTCAACTAGGCGTAGAATGTGCGAATAACCTTGAACGCGGATTAACACTATTTGTCGCTATAGAGTGTACAGACCGATGACAACAGACTTCTATCTCGACTGAGTGCTCGATAACCATACTATATAGAATTACTGGTGCTCTCCTTTAATTTTTTTTTGTGAATTTCCTTTAAGGATCAAAGGTGATTTTTCTATGTAAATGCGAAAACGTTCATTTAATTTTCATGTGTCAAAGTCATTGCAAATATGAAAATTGAAAGATAAAAAATACAACCTCATTATTCCATTTCTTCAATTAACTGAAGGATAATTAAATTAAAAGTTTTCCTAATAATTTCTGCGGTAGAACGATTTTGTATGCATAATAATGCTACATTTCTTAGTACTGCCCATGTTCGCATATTTGTCCCGTTTTATATGGGGTTTTCTATCTTTATGGGACTGAATTGCGATCATGGGCAGTTCAGCGCTATGCTAATATTTAGAGGAATAACAATGTTTTAACTTGTTTCGAAAGTGTTTGTCTCAAAATGCAAAAAAATGTAATTTTATTAATAAAATAGCAAAAGTTGAATTTTTTTTCACAAATTTTACAAAAACTATTTGCGACTATCCTTGGCCAAGGGAACCTGGAGAAACGCCTCCTTCAAGTCTATGGTAGACAGGTACTTGTCCTTGGGTAAGCCATCAAATATTCGCTTAGGGTGGGGCAGAGGGTATATGCATCTAGTACAGTACGCTCATCGAGAGGCCTAGCGTCTAGACAACGAAGAATTTTTATTTATTGGTATATTGAGTACCGCTGCACATACATGATTGAATTTTGGCATAGAATAGGGATGAACTGTCATGTACAATTACTTCTAGTTGAGCCACCAAGTAATAAAGTTGCTATACGCAGGAGAATAATAAAAAGTTTATTAAGCTACGTACTGTTGTAACGCCTCGTGAGTCCTCAAAGAAATCCTCTACCACCTACTGCGCCTGGTGCCGCCATTAGGAAAATTTACTTACTGGTCACAATATAAACTGGTGCCGTGACCAGGTATCGGCGGGAATCTGTTTCTTTGCGAAACATGTTTAAAGTAGGTGCCTTTGCGCTTACATCACCGTGGTAAGTTTCTTCTGCGATACGACTGCCATCACAGGACGCCATCATCGGTAATTCTTTTTCGACCGCCATCGCGCCCAATCTGGACAGATCCAGCAATCCTACTGCCACAATTTAAATCATACAAGCAGGGTCGCAGAGAGAAAATCCGGGCCCGGGAGGTTAAAACGTAAGGGCCCCCACCACTGTGTATTGCCTGAGTACAAAAATGTCAATGTTTGAAATCCATTGAAGTTCACTGATATTATGTATGGTACACTGACAAAAAAATTTTGTACCATTTCTATAGTTGTTTGTAGTGCCAATGAAGGAAAAAACGAGTTTTTTATACTTTGGGAGTTTTTAATACCTCTTCGACAGTTTTGGTGACTTTGAAAAGCGCCATTTTTGTAATAATATTTGTAAAAGTAAGAAAATGACAAGATTAAAAATGTAGTAACTACAAAAATTAAAAATATCTAAACGGCGATCAACGGCAAAAGATAAAAAACAATAGGAAAACGAAATAATAAAAGAATGTACAAAAGAGCTAAAAACAACGAAATCAACCACATAAACAAATGTCAATTGTCAAAAAATGTTTAATCGAGAAACACCAAAACAAAACCTATAAAAAATTGGTAAAGGAAAACAGGAAACTAGAAAAACATATTGCGAAGATATGATATAAAAATGCATAAAACTGAAAAACTCGATAAATCAAGAATAATAAAATTTATTTGACATTAAAAACAAGAATTATTTAAAGCAATAGAAAAAATAAATAAAACGTTAAGAATGCATAAAACTAGAGGAGTATATATAAAAGACAAGAATAAAATCACCAAGAGAAATTAAAAAAAATGGACGATCCAGAAAATTTTGAAAAACTAGAATATTGAAATGATGAAAAGACGAAAAAGTAAAGAAAATTGGAAGTATTGAACAAAAACGGAGCAAACAGACAAAATAGAAAACAAAAAACAGGAAAATAAAAAAATTCAATGCTAACGTATAGGAAAATGGTTAACAGAAAAGTAGTTTCAAAATAGGTTAAATGGAAAACATGAAGAAATAATAATAACCAATTAAATCTTAAGAAAAAGGTATAAAAAATAAATAAAATTGTATTAAATGAACAATGGGAAAAAATAAAACTACTATAAACGGAAAGCTAACAACTAGAAAATGAGGAAGAAAATAGAAGAAAGGTAAAAAATTAAACAATAAGACAAATTGGAATGAATTTGAATAAGTCAAATTGCTTAAAGAAATGCATAAAAATATGAAAAAAAGGAAATAGAAGAAGGCTATGACAAGAATAAATGTAGTATATAGACAAATTCTAAAAATTAGATGTAATGACCAAAGATACAAATAAAAAACTTGGTATTAAAATGTGAAACAATAAGAAAAATAAAGAAAACAGAATTTTCTCGAAAAATTGCGAATAAAATTAAATAACAGAGAAAAAACTATAAATTAAAGTAAGTGATACTGATAGCAATACAAAAAAGGAAAAGTAAGGAACGTAAAAAGATAGATAAAATAAAAGTAAGCAAATAGATATAAATGGCAGAACATTACAATTGTAGAAATACAAATACAATCCACAACTTGAAAAAATATATCAATGAAATTTTAACAAAATAAAAAAAAATCCATGTAGGAATAAAATAAATGGAAAAAATGAGAAACGTGGATCAAATTTCAAATAAGGGTTTTGGTTCGATTTTACGCTATGCTGGTTTCGAAAACATTCATAATCCTATAAAAAACATGAATTATTCTTTTATTTGTGTTTGCGTGTTAGCACACCTTAAAATATTTTACAAGAATGTTGTAACTGATTTCTAGAAAATAGTTCAAAAATAAAAATAAAATCGTTACGTTCAAGAAGCGACGTTCAAAATCTCACGCTCACTTCTCCAATACGAAAAGATTTTGTATGCGGATTTAACTTGCTGCATTAGTTAGCTAATCTTGCTAACTAGTTGATTTAGTTTAGTAGCAGAGTTAAATTTTTTCTTCGAAATCAATCAAACACAATTTAGCAATTAATTTGGTAGTCGAAAATCGCCGAAAAAAGCTACGTCATTTGAGTATGACCCCTTCACAAAAATGTTTCGGAATCATCTCGTATCTGAACATGATATTTTATAGATTTTGTATCAATGAACGGCAAACCAAATATATTAAATTTTAAATATAAATTTTTGGATTAATTTCGTATTCTTTTGGTATATCAAGAGTTTTTGATGACTCATTTGACCAATTGAGCTCTCAAATAAAGGTAGGGTTACCGCCTCTAGTGGTACTTTGACCTTAAGGTCATTCGCTTCTTCATTCAGGTTAGGAGTTTTCCTATAACAAATCTCTATTCCTGTGTGTGGGGTTGGGATTCGAACCCAGGTGAGCATGACATTCAATGTACAAATTCCGCCATGCCCGCTCGAGCCTGATCTTGTTTCGATGTTAGAATTAGGTTAGTATAAACATAGTTGATATCAAATATGCAGTAGTTTAGAATTTTTGCTATTCTAGTTACCTCATACACAAGATATTGAATTTTTAATTGTATTCTCAAATAAATTTTTGTCGAAAAAGTATTTGCCAAATTTTTGGTTCCTGTTAAAAATCCGGGCCCCCTTCAAAGCTCCGGGCCCGGGGGGAAACACCCCGCCCCCCCCCTCTCGGCGGCCATGCTAGCAGGCGTTATTTCTTGTGACATGTGATTGAAATACACTGTCATGAATCTGGGGTTGAAGCTTAACAAGTCTTTCAAAATTTTCAATTACCAGTGGGTTCATAACCTCACATCGAATAAGTAAACGAGAGGAGAGATCCCAGAATCGGTCTTTTAAAGGAAGAACTCCTGCTAGTACTTCAAGACTCATCGTATGGGTCGACTGCATGCAACCTAGGGCAATTCATAAACAACGATACTGTATCCGTTCCAGTTTAATAATGTGAGTGTTCGCAGCTGAACGGAAACAGATGCACCCATATTCCATTACTGAAAGTACTGTTGTTTGATACAATCTAATCATGTCACTTGGATGAGAACCCCACCATGATCCAGTTATTGTTAGCAGAAAATTTATCCTTTGTTGGCATTTCGTTATTAGATACTTAATGTGGCCTCCCCATGTGCCTTTAGAATCGAACCAAATTCCAAGATATTTAAAAGTCAGGACTTGGGCTATCGTTCTACCAACCAACTGGAGCTGAAGCTGAGCCGGATCACGCTTCCTTGAGAAAACGACCAACTCTGTTTTCTCCGTAGAGAAATCGATGCCCAGTTTTAAAGCCCAAATTGATAAATTATCCAAGCTATCTTGCAATGGTTGTTGTAAATTTATAGCTTTTGGTCCTGTGGCAGAAACCACCCCATCATCTGCAAGTTGTCTTAGAGTGCATGGGCTGACAATACAATTATCAATGTCATTCACGTAAAAATTATAGAGAAGGGGGCTTAGACAAGAGCCTTGTGGGAGGCCCATGTAACTTATTCTGAGTGTCGCCAAATCGCCAGATGAAAAATGCATGTGCTTTTCTGACAATAAATTGTATAAATAATTATTTAATATCGATGAAAGACCACATTGATGTAGCTTCTCCGAGAGAACATCAATGGAGACTGAGTCGAATGCTCCTTTTATGTCTAAGAACACAGACGCCATTTGTTCTTTTTTGCGTAAGCGATTTGGATTTCTGACGAAAGTAGCGCCAGGCAATCATTCGTTCCCTTTCCTCTCCGAAAACCAAACTGGGTATCTGAGAGCAAGCCGTTCGCCTCAACCCAATTGTCGAGACGTCGTAGGATAATTTTTTCCAACAATTTCCTGATGCAGGATAGCATTGCAATCGGTCGATACGAGTTATGATCGGAGGCTGGTTTTCCCGGTTTTGGAATGGCGATAACTCTCACTTGTCTCCAGTCACGCGAGACTATATTCTGCTCAAGAAACTTGTTGAATAAATTCAACAAGCGTCTTTTTGCTAGGTCAGGCAGATTCTTCACCAAGTTGAATTTCATTCTGTCTAGTCCCGGAGCATTATTGTTGCATGAGAGGAGTGCAATTGAAAATTCCATCATTGTCAAAGGCGAATCTATGAAATCGTTACTTGTGGGAGCATCGCGAATGATTTTCTGCGCAGGAGCAGAATCTGGACAAATTTTCTTGGCAAAATTAAATATCCAACGATTCGAAAAATCTTCGCTTTCATTAGTCACGTTTCGATTCCTCATTCTTCTGGCTGTGTTCCAAAGAGTACTCATTGATGTTTCTCTTGACAAGCCATCAACGAAGCGTCTCCAATAACTAGACTTTTTGGCACGACGTATACTGTCAAATTTGTTTTGCAAAATGAAATAATTTTCAAAGTTCTCACGTATACCCCCTTTTTGTTTCATAATTTCTCTGTAGGCAACTTGTTTAGCTTCATATGCATCGGAGCACTCTTTGTCCCACCAAGGATTAGGGGGCCGTCTATTTATTGTCACTCCAGGATTGCATTTCGTTTGGGCTTGTTCTGCTGCTTCAATAATTAAACCCGCTAGGAATTCATATTCTTCGGTAGGGGGTAGCTCTTCTGTCGAAGCAAGAGAAGTGGATATATATATATATATATATATATATATATATATAATATATATATATATATATATATATATATATATATATATATATATATATATATATATATATATATATATATATATATATATATATATATATAATATATATATATATATATATATATATATATATATATAATATATATATATATATATATATATATATATATATATATATATATATATATATTATATATATATATATATATATATATATATATATATATATATATATATATATATATATATATATATATATATATATATATATATATATATATATATATATATATATATATATATATATATATATATATATATATATATATATATATATATATATATATATATATATATATATATATATATATATATATATATATATATATATATATATATATATATATATATATATATATATATATATATATATATATATATATATATATATATATATATATATATATATATATATATATATATATTATATATATATATATATATATATATATATATATATATATATATATATATATATATATATATATATATATATATATATATATATATATATATATATATATATATATATATATATATATATATATATATATATATATATATATATATATAGAAGCGATAGACATGTCTTTGCCTTTAATATTCGTTTGGACTGCTACAGCCTCAATGCCAGCAATCATGGGGATGGTATTTCTATAGAAAGAATAGCACTTTTTAATTCCTAGAAGCACTCCTCCATACGGGGTGTCTCGGTCTAGGCGAATAATGTTGAAATCATTTAAGTTGAAATAATGTTTGAGGTAAGCCATGTTTCACATAGAGCAAAAGCATCGCATTTTAAATTATGCAGTAAAATTTTTAAGGATTCAATTTTTGGTATGATACTTCTGCAATTCCACTGTAAAACAGTGATGGAGTCTTTCACCTTAGGAGTTGAATTAACCATTGAAGGATATAATTGCTGCAAGGATGGGCCATTGAGCAATCAGCTGCTCTAAAAATGTTCTAATTGTTGGGAGGAAAGCTGAAAGTATACTCTTTAGTGGTTCAGAAATATTGAATGCTTTAAAAATCCAATCAACAATTTCAGAAAATTTCAATAATCCTACCCCCGGCTGAGGCTCAGAAGAAGTCGAAATTTTATTATTTCCAGTAATGGTGTTCTGTTTGGATTGTACGTTCCCAAAACCGGGCGGAATTGATTTCGGTTTTGAATCGGAATTTTTCGGTTTTGGGCGCAGTTTATCTATTGGTGGAGAAATTTTAAGGCCCTTTCTTGGCAGCTTGGGAAAAGAAGACTGTTTTCTTTTTCTGGAATTTCCGGGTAAAACAAATGATGTACCTTCGCACGCTCCGTTAGAGTCAGACTGTTCCGAAAATAGAGATGTGTAAGTGTTTTCTAAGAAGATGGGTTTAGGGGTAGCATTTTTCAACATTTCTGCATAGGAGCGCTTAGACCTCTCCTTCAAGGATCGTTTAATTTTATCCTCGCGCAATTTATAAATGGGGCATGCAGGGAGCTCATGCGAGTTTTCTCCGCACATTAAACATTTTTCTGAATTTTCATTGCATGTATCCTCTTGATGAGAACCCCCACATTTGCCACACCGTACCTTATTGGAACAGTAAGTGGCTGTGTGTCCAAGCTGTTTACAATTAAGGCAATTCATTACACGAGGGATAAAAAGGCGAACAGGGAGACGAATCTTATCGATAATGACATAGTTGGGCAGCGCAGACCCAGCGAAAGTCACTCGAAACGAGTCAGACAGTCGATAAACTTTTTTATCTCCTTCGTGTGATACTGAATGCAATTGCTTGCATTCAAGTATCTTTACGTCTTTAAGTATGGTGTCTTTAAAACGACCAACCCCATGCTTAATTATGTCATCAACAGTCAAACTCGATTCTGTGATGACCCCATCAATTTCAATTTCCTTTGAAGGAATATACGCTCTATACTCACGCGTAAAAAGCTCGCAAGAAGCAATTGCATTGGCTTGTTTGAGACTACCAACGACAATGCGTATTTTATCTTTATTAACTTTGACGATCTCTTTTACATCCGAGAATCGCGAAGTCAAATCTTTCGAAATTTGAATGATATTTAGCGCCTTTACTTTACGCCTAATAAATACAATCCATGGTCCCGTTGACGACTCTGGGTAAATTTTAATTCTACTCGGGTTAACATTTTCAACAGGCTTAGGGGGAGGGTCTGTTACTCGTTCTCCCATCTCTTCATCCATTTTACCTAGCAAGAAAAACTATCACAAAAAGGAATGAAAAATATACCTGTTATACCGGTAGAACACACCTCATGTGTTACGTTGTAAACTCGGTGCCCGTTGTTTGACAATGTGACACTTGCTTCTTCTTCGTCGCGTTGCTTCTTCAGTAGAGAAATAGGCCTACCTGCAACACTTCAAAACTCTCTCCGGTTAAGCTGCTCGTCGGTATCACCACCACAAGCGCGCTCTCTCCGTTTCCACCACCGCGGTAGACAAATGTGGCTACCTGTGGCTTGCTGCGAAAATCCCACTGTCGATGCGGCACTTTTCGGTGCCACTTGTTTTCCTTATTCGTCGTACCACTTCTGCGGTAGACAAATAGAGCAAATGGGTCTACCTGTGACGCTTCCCCTCTCGTCGATTAGAATTGCCCGACGACACCAATACAATATATTTTTTCTGTGTGTACAGGCACGATCACTGTCGATTTCTGCTACCGCGGTAGGCAAATTCGTATACCCGCGGTTTGCTGTCAAAACACCACTTGTCGAGGATGCCGTTGACCACGCCTCCGACGTATCAACTGTCGACTCACACTTAACAAACTGGTCTCTCTCTCTCCTACAAAAACGCATACAGCGTCTCGCACTCCGTCACTCTCTCTAGAAAAAAAACCTTCCACCTGGAGGCACAACCGTCTCGGCTGGTTACAAAAACTGTTATGAACAGCGACGATATGAATTTCTCCCACTGAGCCAATGGCTGATGGGAGTGGACCCAGAAAGGGTGATGGGGAGGAGGGTTCTGAAGTAATCCTTATCCATTCATTCAATGTGATTATTAGCGATGAATTCTATTTTGACATTAGTATTCCTTCCACTAAGGAGATGGTCATGGGGTGGTTTTTGTGCACGTTGGGGCGGGTGAGAAGTACCTATGACGAGAAAAGGGAGGGGGGGGGGTGAACTGAATAACTCTTTTAGGTATATATTATATATGATTTGGCATAAGTATTTCTTCCACCAAGAGGGTGAACATGATTGTTGGTTTCGGAATCTGAAGGAGAGGAAGGGTTTCTGAAGCAATATCTATCAATTACTTCAAAAATCTAAAATTTTGTTGCAGATATGTTTACCAGCACATGAATGGAATAGCAAGAATTTTTGCCTTTCTCAATAGAAAGGTATTGCAATTGCTCTGAAAACCGACTTTTTAACGGAGGCCCGGAGGGCCGAGTGACATATACCATTCGATTCAGTTCGTCGAGTTCGGCAAATGTCTGTGTGTGTATGTATGTGTGTGTGTATGTATGTGTGTGTATGTGCGTCTGTGTGTGTGTACGCGAACACAATCTCACTCACTTTTCTCAGAGATGGATGAACCGATTTTTACAAACTTAGTCCCAAATGAAAGGTGCAACGTTCCCATAGGCTGCTATTGAATTTCTAATGGATCCGACTTCCGGTTCCGGAATTACAGGGTGATGAGTACGATCACGCAGAAAATGTCGATTTTAAGAAATTCTGCAATGAATGTATAATGGTGAAAATTTTTCCAAAATGTGACCACAACTGCTTCGATTTGTAGTACTAGGTCATTAACAGCCATTCAAAGTCTCTTTGGTCACATTGGCCACCATCATCGGTTCCGGAAGCCCCGGCGGAAGTATCCAAATTCAGACTAACAATCACATCGGTTTCTCGGAGATGGCTAGACCGAATCAACCAAACTTAGTTTCAAATGAAAGATGTTGCGTCCCCGTAAATGGCTATTAAATTTTATCCCCAACCGACTTCCGGTTCCGGAGTTACGGGTTGTGGCGTGCGATCACATAGCAAATTGTGAATCAAACCGATACTCCGATGGAAGCAAAAAAGGTAAAAATTTCGCTAAAATGTCTCTCAAATAACTTAACTTTGCAGTTCTAGGTCACCGACGGCCAAACAAACTTTCGTTGACTACATTGACCACCATAGACGGTTCCGGAAGTGCCCGGGAAAAGCGGCCATCTTTCAAAATTTACGAACTCACATCAGTTTCCCGAAATGGTTGTGCCGATTTTCACAAACTTAGTCCCAAATGATAGCTATAACATCCCCATAGATGTATATAAAATTTCGCACGGATCGCTTATATGGGTCCGGAAATATAGACTAAATCGTTCGGTCACATATGAAATTCCCATATAAGTCGGAACTCTAATTTTTTTCAAAAAATTTCAGAAATCGAATTCGTATTTTTGATGCCAAACATCTTTAAAATGCATGAAACGTCGAGAGTTTATGTTATCTCGAAAAAATATTATTTATGAAAATCGACTTTTTGGGACTTAGCCGATTTCGGACCTTTTTGCCTTTCACAATAGAAAGGTATTGCAATTGCTCTGAAAACCGACTTTTTAACGGAGGCCCGGAGGGCCGAGTGACATATACCATTCGATTCAGTTCGTCGAGTTCGGCAAATGTCTGTGTGTGTATGTATGTGTGTGTGTATGTATGTGTGTGTATGTGCGTCTGTGTGTGTGTACGCGAACACAATCTCACTCACTTTTCTTAGAGATGGATGAACCGATTTTTACAAACTTAGTCCCAAATGAAAGGTGCAACGTTCCCATAGGCTGCTATTGAATTTCTAATGGATCCGACTTCCGGTTCCGGAATTACAGGGTGATGAGTACGATCACGCAGAAAATGTCGATTTTAAGAAATTCTGCAATGAATGTATAATGATGAAATTTTTTCCAAAATGTGACCACAACTGCTTCGATTTGTAGTACTAGGTCATTAACAGCCATTCAAAGTCTCTTTGGTCACATTGGCCACCATCATCGGTTCCGGAAGCCCCGGCGGAAGTATCCAAATTCAGACTAACAGTCACATCGGTTTCTCGGAGGTGGCTAGACCGAGTCAACCAAACTTAGTCTCAAATGAAAGATGTTGCGTCCCCGTAAATGGCTATTAAATTTTATCCCCAACCGACTTCCAGTTCCGGAGTTACGGATTGTGGCGTGCGATCACATAGCAAATTGTGATTCAAACCGATACCCCGATGGAAGCAAAAAAGGTAAAAATTTCGCTAAAATGTCTCTCAAATAACTTAACTTTGCAGTTCTAGGTCACCGACGGCCAAACAAACTTTCGTTGACTACATTGACCACCATAGACGGTTCCGGAAGTGCCCGGGAAAAGCGGCCATCTTTCATAACTAGCAAACTCATATCAGTTTCTCGGAAATGGTTGGGCCGATTTTCACAAACTTAGTCCCAAATGATAGCTATATTATCCCCACAGATGTCTGTAAAATTTCGCACGGACCGCTTGTATGGTTCCGGAAATATAGACTGAACGGTCCGGTCACACATGAAATTCCCATATAAGCCGGAACTCAAAATTTTTTTCAAAGGGGGGACCCCATGAAATTTGAGAAATCGAATTCGTATTTTTGATGCCAAACATCTTTAAAATGCATGAAACGTCGAGATTTTATGTTATCACAAAATTTTTATTTTTTAGAAATCGACTTTTTGGGACTTTGCCGATTTTGCACCTTTTTGCCTTTCTCAATAGAAAGGTATTGCAATTGCTCTGAAAACCGACTTTTTAACGGAGGCCCGGAGGGCCGAGTGACATATACCATTCGATTCAGTTCGTCGAGTTCGGCAAATGTCTGTGTGTGTATGTATGTGTGTGTATGTATGTGTGTGTGTATGTGCGTCTGTGTGTGTGTACGCGAACACAATCTCACTCACTTTTCTCAGAGATGGATGAACCGATTTTTACAAACTTAGTCCCAAATGAAAGGTGCAACGTTCCCATAGGCTGCTATTGAATTTCTAATGGATCCGACTTCCGGTTCCGGAATTACAGGGTGATGAGTACGATCACGCAGAAAATGTCGATTTTAAGAAATTCTGCAATGAATGTATAATGGTGAAAATTTTTCCAAAATGTGACCACAACTGCTTCTATTTGTAGTACTAGGTCATTAACAGCCATTCAAAGTCTCTTTGGTCACATTGGCCACCATCATCGGTTCCGGAAGCCCCGGCGGAAGTATCCAAATTCAGACTAACAGTCACATCGGTTTCTCGGAGATGGCTAGACCGAATCAACCAAACTTAGTTTCAAATGAAAGATGTTGCGTCCCCGTAAATGGCTATTAAATTTTATCCCCAACCGACTTCCGGTTCCGGAGTTACGGGTTGTGGCGTGCGATCACATTGCAAATTGTGATTCAATCCGATACTCCGATGGAAGCAAAAAAGGTAAATATTTCGCTAAAATGTCTCTCAAATAACTTAACTTTGCAGTTCTAGGTCACCGACGGCCAAACAAACTTTCGTTGACTACATTGACCATCATAGACGGTTCCGGAAGTGCCCGGGAAAAGCGGCCATCTTTCAAAATTTACGAACTCACATCAGTTTCCCGAAATGGTTGGGCCGATTTTCACAAACTTAGTCCCAAATGATAGCTATAACATCCCCATAGATGTATATAAAATTTCGCACGGATCGCTTATATGGGTACGGAAATATAGACTAAATCGTTCGGTCACATATGAAATTCCCATATAAGTCGGAACTCTAATTTTTTTCAAAAAATTTCAGAAATCGAATTCGTATTTTTGATGCCAAACATCTTTAAAATGCATGAAACGTCGAGAGTTTATGTTATCTCGAAAAAAATTTATTTATGAAAATCGACTTTTTGGGACTTTGCCGATTTCGCACCTTTTTGCCTTTCTCATATAAAGAAAGGCTATGCAATCACTGTAAAAATCGACTTTTTAACCGAGGCCCGGAGGGCCGAGTGTCATACACCATTCGATTCAGTTCGTCGAGATCGGCAAATGTCTGTGTGTGTGTATTTTTTTTTTTTTTACAATGGAGAAGACCTTTATGTCCTAGCCCAGTACACGTGCTAACGGTAGGGTCCAATCTACCACACGGGGTGCACTGGGGGCGTGTCGGACTCGAATGGTGACCAGCCATTAATACCGACTAAACTCCATTGGGCTCCGCCATCATTCCTCCCAGGAACTACCTCTCGGTATTACTTCTGGGGGGATGGCTGTACTCAATGTACTCATTCACTCTCACTCACGCGATCATACATCCTGTATGAGGCTTACTTGGGTGCTCTCTCAATCACACTTTGATTCACTCTCAAACACTCCCACATGAGGCTGACTTTTGTGCTCACCTTTTACGTTCCATGCGAGGCTGACTTGTGTGCTCACCTTACTCATTCCTTGCTAGGCTTACTTTTGTGCTCGCCCTACCCATACATGTGAGGCTGACTTGGGTGCTCACCCTATCACCTGATTCACTCTCAATCGTGCCACTCTATTGTACCTTTGTCACTCCCTCTGGCATCCCATGTGGGACATTTTCCTTAGGCCCCACTTCTGACATACCATGCGAGGCTGACTTTTCTGCTCACCTTTTTCATTCCTTGCTAGGCTGACTTTTGTGCTAGCCTCTACCAACCTGTGAGGCTGACTTTTATGCTCACCCTTAACATGCAATGTGAGACTGACTTGGATGCTCACCCTTTCACTCCTCTGCCACGCCATGAGGCATCGATAGCTTAGTTCCAACATACTACGCTACGACCCTCCCGTCTTGGCATGAGGCAGTCCACTTATACGCCTATACACTCACTCTTCTGTCTTGCTTCGGGGTGGCTGGGTTTACCCCTTACGCGGTTGCCATTCGCTGCGCCAACCTACCTCGGCATGAACAGACCATTCACTCTCTTATTTTGCGCTTGGCCTTTTTCGCTCCAGCTAACCAATCACTAGTTAGCCGTGCCCGCCGTCTGTTGCTCGGTTCGCCAGATTACCTGTAGCCTACTGGCAATCTGGATGGTAGCAGCCGAGACTGCGTTCCACTTCTCCACCGTTTGACACATCCGCTGGATAAGGGTATCCGGGGTTGTGTCCCAGCCACAGACGTCAAGCATTGCTCTTCTTTCGACGTCGAACCGATGACATACGAACAGTATGTGTTCGGCAGTTTCATCTACACCTGGGCAGTCCGGGCAGACTGGGACCTCCACGTGCCCGAACCTGTGGAGGTACTGACGGAAACAGCCATGGCCTGACAGGAATTGTGTCAGGTGGAAGTGAACTTCCCCATGGGGTCTTCCCACCCAGCTCGATATGCTAGGTATCAGCCGGTGGGTCCACCTACCTTTCGAGGAGTTGTCCCACTCACGCTGCCATCTGGCGACCGAGGTCACCCTGGTGCGCTCGCGGGCTCCCCTATTTCCACGTAGCTCAAAGCACTCCTCATCTTCCCGAATGACCAGCCCGACTGGCATCATGCTCGCTATCACGCAGGATGCATCGTGTGATACCGTGCGGTAGGCAGATATCACTCTGAGGCACATCACGCGGTAGGTGCTCTCCAGTTTCTGTAGGTAACTGGTTACCCTCAGTGCTCTTGACCATGACGGGCCGCCGTACCTGAGGATAGATACGGCAACGCCTGCCAGTAACCTACGTCTACTGGCGCACACCTTTGAGCTGTTGGACATCATTCTCGATAGTGCCGCAACAGCAGTCGACGCTCTCTTGCACGTATAGTCGACATGGCTGCCGAAGGTCAGCTTGTCGCCTATAATGACTCCGAGAGACTGTGTGTGTGTATGTATGTGTGTGTGTATGTGTGTGTGTGTATGTGTGTGTGTGTCATTTAAACTCACACAATTTTCTCAGAGATGGCTGAACCGATTTTCGCAAACTTAGTTTCATCTGAAAGGTATAACGCTCCCATAAGCTGCTATTGAATTTTTAGTTGATCCGACTTCCGGTTCCGGAGTTACGGGTTGAAGAGTGCGGTCACACAGCAAATTCCCATATAAACTGGTACCACCATGATGTTCAAATGATGTAAAACATATTAAAATTGATGTAACATTACTCTAGTTTGCGGGTCTGGATCACTAATGATCAATCAAAGCAGCTTTGACCACATTGGCCACCTATGACGGTTCATGACGCCCCCGGGGAACCCGCCAAGTTCCTAAGCTAATATCACACCCATTCCCCAACGAATTCTCTACCGATTTTTACAAACTTGATTTCAAATGAAAGATACAGTAATGCCATTGACTGCTGCTGAATTTCATTCTGTTCTGACTCTTGCTTCCGGAGTTACAGGGGTGTTAGTAAGGATACACTGGAATTTCCCACATAAATCGGTACAATCGTAATACCTCAGAGGCTAAAAACTATTGAAATGGTCACCAAATTACTTCTAATCGCAGATCTAGATCACTGATTGCCAATCAAACATTCTTTGAATATATTGTCCACTATCGACGATTGCGGAAGTCCGGAATTCCGGGCATATTCCACAATTAAAGTCACATCGGTTCTTCGGTGATGACTGAACCGATTTTCTCAAACCAAGTCTCAAATGGAAGGCAAAATATGCAGTTGAGTATTACGTCGCCGCCCCTCCTACCCCCGCCTTGCCCTTACACCTCCCTCCTTCATCACTCCCCTCCCCTTGGACCACCCTCACGCCCGCATTTCCTTCATCCACCCCGTATACCGAAATAAGATGAAGGATTTCTGACGCATCCTCCACTCTCACTCTACTAACCCCCCATTCCCTCCACTTTCAAACCCATTCCACCAACATTTCAAAATATAATTACATGAAGATAACATTGAACTCATGCTGATTAAGGTAATTAAATACTATTCTTTTGCCTTTCTCATATAGAAAGGTTATGCAATTGCTCCAAAAACCGACTTCCTAACCGAAGCCCGGAGGGCCGAGTCTCATATAACATTCGACTCAGTTCGCCGAGATCGCAAAATATCTGTGTGTATGTATGTGTGTTTGTATGTGCGTATGTATGTGTGCATGTATGTATGTATGTATGTATGTATGTATGTATGTATGTATGTATGTATGTATGTATGTATGTATGTATGTATGTATGTATGTATGTATGTATGTATGTATGTATGTATGTATGTATGTATGTATGTATGTATGTATGTATGTATGTATGTATGTATGTATGTATGTATGTATGTATGTATGTATGTATGTATGTATGTATGTATGTATGTATGTATGTATGTATGTATGTATGTGTGTGTATGTGCGGATTTGTTAACAAAATGTCCACATCGGTTTCTCGGAGATGGTTGAACTGATTTTTAGAAACTAAGATTCAAATGAAAGGTATACTATTCTCATAGGTTGCTATTGAATTTCATTTTCAACCGACATCTTGTTCCGGATTACGAGTTGAAGAGTATGGTTACAAAACAAAATTTGTTGATTTGTCCACATCGGTTTCTCGGAATTTTCTGAACCGATTTTGACAAACTTGATTTTAAATGGAAGGTCCATCAGCTGCTGTTGAATTTTGTGTGGATCCGAGTTCCGGTTCCTGAATTACAGGGTGATACGTACGATCACGCAGCAAATCTTGATTCTAACGAATTCTGCGATGAATGTAAAAAGGTAAAATTTTTGCCTTTCTCAATAGAAAGGTATTGCAATTGCTCTGAAAACCGACTTTTTAACGGAGGCCCGGAGGGCCGAGTGGCATATACCATTCGATTCAGTTCGTCGAGTTCGGCAAATGTCTGAGCGTGTGTATGTATGTGTGTATGCATGTATGTGTGTGTATGTGCGTCTGTGTGTGTATGTGACCAAAAATGTCACTCATTTTTCTCAGAGCTGGCTGAACCGATTTTGACAAACTTAGTCTCAAATGAAAGATACAACGTTCCCATAGGCTGCTATTGAATTTCTGATGGATCCGACTTCCGGTTCCGGAATTACAGGGTGGTGAGCACGATCACGCAGAAAATGTCGATTTTAATAAATTCTGCAATGAATGTATAAAGGTGAAAATTTTTCCAAAATATGACCACAACTGCTTCGATTTGTAGTATTAGGTCACTAACATCCATTCAATGTCTTTTTGGCCCCATTGGCCACCATCATCGGTTCTGGAAGCCCCGGCGGAAGTATCCAAATTCAGAATAACAGTCACATCGGTTTCCCGGAGATGGCTAGACCGATTCAACCAAACTTAGTCTCAAATGAAAGGTGTTGCGCCTTCGTCAATGGTTATTTAATTTCATCCCGATCTGACTTCCGGTTCCGGAGTTACAGGTTGTGGCGTGCGATCACATAGCAAATTGCGATTCAAATCGATACTCCGATGAAAGCAAAAAAGGTAAAAATTTCGCTAAAATGTCTCTCAAACAACTTAAATTTGCTGTTCTAGGTCATCGACGGCCAACCAAACTTTCGTTGACTACATTGACCACCATAAACGGTTCCGGAAGTGCCCGGGAAAAGCGGCCATCTTTCAAAATTGACGTACTCACATCAGTTTCCCGGAAATGGTTGGGCCGATTTTCACAAACACTGTCCCAAATGATAGCTATAGTATCCCCACAGATGTCTATAAAATTTCGTACGGATCGCTTGGATGCGTCCGGAAATATAGACTAATCCATCCGGTCACATATGAAATTCCCATATAAGCCGGAACTAAATTTTTTT
The DNA here is from genome assembly GCF_030247195.1 of Topomyia yanbarensis. Lineage (NCBI taxonomy): Eukaryota > Metazoa > Arthropoda > Insecta > Diptera > Culicidae > Topomyia > Topomyia yanbarensis. Next base: position 279,179,592 of record NC_080671.1, read on the forward strand.
TCAAAGGGGGGACCCCATGAAATTTCAGAAATCAAATTCGTTTTTGATGCCAAACATCTTTAAAATGCATGAAACGTCGAGATTTTATGTTATCTCGAAAATTTTTTTTTATGAAAATCGACTTTTTGGGACTGCCGATTTCGCACCTTTTTGCCTTTCTCATATAAAGAAAGGCTTTGCAATCACTGTAAAAATCGACCTTTTAACCGAGGCCCGGAGGGCCGAGTGTCATACACCATTCGATTCAGTTCGTCGAGATCGGCAAATGTCTGTGTGTATGTATGTGTGTGTATGTGTGTGTGTGTGTGTATGTGTGTGTGTGTATGTGTGAGTGTCATTTAAACTCACACAATTTTCTCAGAGATGGCTGAACCGATTTTCGCAAACTTAGTTTCATCTGAAAGGTATAACGCTCCCATAAGCTGCTATTGAATTTTTAGTTGATCCGACTTCCGGTTCCGGAGTTACGGGTTGAAGAGTGCAGTCACACAGCAAATTCCCATATAAACTGGTACCACCATGATGTTCAAATGATGTAAAACATATTAAAATTGATGTAACATTACTCTAGTTTGCGGGTCTGGATCACTAATGATCAATCAAAGCAGCTTTGACCACATTGGCCACCTATGACGGTTCATGACGCCCCCGGGGAACCCGCCAAGTTCCTAAGCTAATATCACACCCATTCCCCAACGAATTCTCTACCGATTTTTACAAACTTGATTTCAAATGAAAGATACAGTAATGCCATTGACTGCTGCTGAATTTCATTCTGTTCTGACTCTTGCTTCCGGAGTTACAGGGGTGTTAGTAAGGATACACTGGAATTTCCCATATAAATCGGTACAATCGTAATACCTCAGAGGCTAAAAACTATTGAAATGGTCACCAAATTACTTCTAATCGCAGATCTAGATCACTGATTGCCAATCAAACATTCTTTGAATATATTGTCCACTATCGACGATTCCGGAAGTCCGGAATTCCGGGCATATTCCACAATTAAAGTCACATCGGTTCTTCGGTGATGACTGAACCGATTTTCTCAAACCAAGTCTCAAATGGAAGGCAAAATATGCAGTTGAGTATTACGTCGCCGCCCCTCCTACCCCCGCCTTGCCCTTACACCTCCCTCCTTCATCACTCCCCTCCCCTTGGACCACCCTCACGCCCGCATTTCCTTCATCCACCCCGTATACCGAAATAAGATGAAGGATTTCTGACGCATCCTCCACTCTCACTCTACTAACCCCCCATTCCCTCCACTTTCAAACCCATTCCACCAACATTTCAAAATATAATTACATGAAGATAACATTGAACTCATGCTGATTAAGGTAATTAAATACTATTCTTTTGCCTTTCTCATATAGAAAGGTTATGCAATTGCTCCAAAAACCGACTTCCTAACCGAAGCCCGGAGGGCCGAGTCTCATATAACATTCGACTCAGTTCGCCGAGATCGCAAAATATCTGTGTGTATGTATGTGTGTTTGTATGTGCGTATGTATGTGTGCATGTATGTATGTATGTATGTATGTATGTATGTATGTATGTATGTATGTATGTATGTATGTATGTATGTATGTATGTATGTATGTATGTGTGTGTATGTGCGGATTTGTTAACAAAATGTCCACATCGGTTTCTCGGAGATGGTTGAACCGATTTTTAGAAACTAAGATTCAAATGAAAGGTATACTATTCTCATAGGTTGCTATTGAATTTCATTTTCAACCGACATCTTGTTCCGGATTACGAGTTGAAGAGTATGGTTACAAAACAAAATTTGTTGATTTGTCCACATCGGTTTCTCGGAATGTTCTGAACCGATTTTGACAAACTTGATTTTAAATGGAAGGTCCATCAGCTGCTGTTGAATTTTGTGTGGATCCGAGTTCTGGTTCCTGAATTACAGGGTGATACGTACGATCACGCAGCAAATCTTGATTCTAACGAATTCTGCGATGAATGTAAAAAGGTAAAATTTTTGCCTTTCTCAATAGAAAGGTATTGCAATTGCTCTGAAAACCGACTTTTTAAAGGAGGCCCGGAGGGCCGAGTGGCATATACCATTCGATTCAGTTCGTCGAGTTCGGCAAATGTCTGAGCGTGTGTATGTATGTGTGTATGTATGTATGTGTGTGTATGTGCGTCTGTGTGTGTATGTGACCAAAAATGTCACTCATTTTTCTCAGAGCTGGCTGAACCGATTTTGACAAACTTAGTCTCAAATGAAAGATACAACGTTCCCATAGGCTGCTATTGAATTTCTGATGGATCCGACTTCCGGTTCCGGAATTACAGGGTGGTGAGCACGATCACGCAGAAAATGTCGATTTTAATAAATTCTGCAATGAATGTATAAAGGTGAAAATTTTTCCAAAATATGACCACAACTGCTTCGATTTGTAGTATTAGGTCACTAACATCCATTCAAAGTCTTTTTGGCCCCATTGGCCACCATCATCGGTTCTGGAAGCCCCGGCGGAAGTATCCAAATTCAGAATAACAGTCACATCGGTTTCCCGGAGATGGCTGGACCGATTCAACCAAACTTAGTCTCAAATGAAAGGTGCTGCGCCTTCGTAAATGGTTATTTAATTTCATCCCGATCTGACTTCCGGTTCCGGAGTTACAGGTTGTGGCGTGCGATCACATAGCAAATTGCGATTCAAATCGATACTCCGATGAAAGCAAAAAAGGTAAAAATTTCGCTAAAATGTCTCTCAAACAACTTAAATTTGCTGTTCTAGGTCATCGACGGCCAACCAAACTTTCGTTGACTACATTGACCACCATAGACGGTTCCGGAAGTGCCCGGGAAAAGCGGCCATCTTTCAAAATTGACGTACTCACATCAGTTTCCCGGAAATGGTTGGGCCGATTTTCACAAACACTGTCCCAAATGATAGCTATAGTATCCCCACAGATGTCTATAAAATTTCGTACGGATCGCTTGGATGCGTCCGGAAATATAGACTAATCCATCCGGTCACATATGAAATTCCCATATGAGCCGGAACTAAATTTTTTTTCAAAGGGGGGACCCCATGAAATTTCAGAAATCAAATTCGTTTTTGATGCCAAACATCTTTAAAATGCATGAAACGTCGAGATTTTATGTTATCTCGAAAAATTTTTTTTATGAAGATCAACTTTTTGGGACTGCCGATTTCGCACCTTTTTTCAATTTAATATTAATGTAGCTGTTTTTTCTTTTACAAAATTTTAGAACTCGAATAGTGATTTTTTCTTGTATATTTGTCATGTCATGTATAATAATAAAATGTAATATATTCATTTGAAAGCTTTTAATGAATATAAACAACGCAAACATTCACGTGTTCATGATTGAGAAAGGCACAATTGCACCGCTAGGTGGATTAAAATAGGTTTTTCAGTTCAATATTACTGTGGCTGTTTTTTCTTTTACAAAATTTTAGAACTCGAATAATGATTTATTTTCCTGTATATGGTTGTCATGTGATGTATAATAATAAAATGTAATATATGCATTTAAAAGTTTTTAATGAATATAAACAACGCACACATTCTCGTGATTCATGATTGAGAAAGGCACAATTGCACCGCTAGGTGGATTAAAATAGGTTTTTTGATAGAGATCTATTACGCGAATGACAATATAATAGGGGAATTGTGTGAAAAACCGACACTGTGGGTAAAACCGACACCCCACAACTTTTCCTAAAAATCAAATTTTTATTCATTTCATAATGATACATTATTATTAGTACGTTTATGTAGAGCATTTGAAGAAAAATTGGATTTACGTTAGTGCGCAGAATGTCATAAAAATAAACAAAACATACGACAGCAGCGTTCATACTCGTCTGGATGTAAAATTTCGTTGGTAGATTTTAAGGTTTTAACCGAACAAAAGCTTTTCAAATCACCCCATTTTTCAGTACTTATTACTATCCGCCTTTCCTATGATCAACCAGGCATTGAAGACGAGTTTGAGAAATTCAATATTTTTAATTGCTTTTATAAAAAAAAATGTTCGCTGTTGGGGTAAAACCCCTTTGGTTAGGATAAAACCGACACACTGTTAAGATGGTTGTGTTTACTTGCGATTCATTACAAAAGGCTGGGGATCTTTGTAACACTTCAGTTACACTATTAGCACACTATAGTAATAGCTGAAATACACAGAAATACTTTTATTGTGTTTATTTCTTATAAGTCTCTTTAAAAATCAAAAATTGGAATTTTTGCTTATCTGATTCTATCGAAGCTTTTGCTATTTCTGCAAAAAGCTTATCAAACCGAATTTCTAGTGTTCTCTTGGTTTGTCATAGATGAACTTTATCACACTGAGACAATGATATTATGTATGATCGTTGATAATCAGAGTCCGAAAAATCAAATCTGAAAAAGATAGTTTTACTAAGAAGTGTGTGTGTCACTTATAAGTAAATGAATCCTATTAGCAGAACGTAGAACGCTTGCAAATCTTCTCTTACGAAATAAAATGACACTGGAGGTTGCAATGATGTGCGCAAGGATTATTTGGAAATACTCATATCAATAAATAATCCTATAGCATAAATTACTCTTATTTATAGTACTACGCTTTCGAACTTTCTTCCCCTCACTACATGATGAAGCAATAAAAAGCACATATTTTGCATCATACATACTCACACTCTATTAATCATGCATATATCTCATTTCTACTAACGATAAAGATTTTAAAAATGTGTAGAGAAAATAAATTAAAGGGGGTGTCGATCTTACCCCTATAGGGTGTCGGTTTTACCCGCAGTGCCTACAAAAAGTCAGTTTGTTTTCCAAGTTTTACAACCAATTATTTTTAATGAAATTAATTTTTCGAAGAGCTGAAAAAATTAAGTCTTGTTAAGAATTTTTTGAAGAAGAATTGTGCATTAAAATTATAATTTTATTGGTTTTGTGGCAACTTACAAAAAGTGTTAAGCTTAAGGTGTCGGTTTAAACCATAATTCCCCTACTGATGAATTACATGAATTTGCCAAAAAATAAATTGAAAATTACACTTGCGATCGCTTCATCTGAAGTTAACTCAACATTGCTGGATGATGGACGAACAGCTCTGCTCTAAAATATCCACTAAATCTTGCGCTTGCGGAAAACGTTACTTACAATATCAATCAAAATTCGGGTGTAAGCAAAATGCTGAAAGAATGCAACACTGTCATATAGCATGAATTCATGATGACCCATAAAAGGAACCAATCGAATATTTGGTGGCGTGGTCGGCGATCTTCGTCAAATTTTACCCGTTAGTCGACACCTACTGATAAAATCAGTTCTTGCTTAAGGAGGTAGGATTATTGTTGAAAAAAATATCTTAACTCAAAAAAAAAAAATTGGCGATACCGAGAGTGTTAGTCTATTCAGTCAATAATGCAACATTTAAGCAATATTTCCATAAATGTTCAATCTTCAGGAGACACCTCGAATAAATGCGATGTACAGCATAACTCCAAATCTACTGAACCAAATTGTTTGAAATTTTGCACAGTTCTCCTTCATATCATAACATCTGTTCGGCACATAATTTAATGCCAATTTTGTAAAATTTAAATATCTTATTACTATCTGATACTCAAACTTTATAACTATTCTGAACTAACTACCTATATTTGAATTGCGATAAAATCAAGTTTAGAGTGCTACCTTCTATCGATTGAGGCAGCATAACATATAATGACGAATAGTTCACAATGAACAGTACTATAGACTCGTGCATTGTTGTGTTAGTACTGTAGTGTGGATGGAAGAGTAGCGAAAAATGATCGTTGCGAACATAGCTTCGTTGCGAACCGTATGTATGTACATAGAGAGAGGAAGAGAGGAAATTTAAACCAACGTCGTGATCACAGACGATCGCAGCTGTTATATAAGTGTAAATAGTTAGTTGAAATTAAATCTCGTGGAAGAAGGTCGATCTGCTCGTTTGTTCTGTCGGAAAAAAGAAAGCCGTCGGTAGTTTGCTTGCTCAGTTCAGCAATAAAATTTACAAGTCCCCAGCGGGTTGGTGGACTAAGTGTTTCTGTTTGCGTTTTTAATACGGTGAGCCACAGTGCAAGTTGGCTAAGTTCAGGTGAACTATTCGGTGCGGTACATTTCGCGTGATGTACCATCGGTGATCGCGGTGAAAAGGCGATTCCGATCGATACATTAAACCGGCCAAATTGAAGACGATGAGTGACAATAATTGGCCGTGTTTGGTACTGTTTTCGTGCGCGCTTGTGAGTTTCTGGTTTCTAAGACCAGCGAAGAAAGTCCTTCGGTGGCCGGAAAAAGTTCGTGCGCGAACATTTTGGTCCTTCGAGCCGGATAGAAGGCAATTCAAACCGCAAGTGCGTTGTGCGGTAGTGAACAAATCGTGGAAAAGGTACCGCTTGGGCAAAGTGTAGCCATTGCGTGGCTGAAAAAGATCGCCATCGCGTTTGCGAATTGGCGGGTGCGCCGTAGTGAAAGTGGATTTTTCGGGCAAACGCGATCGCGCGGTAAGATAAATATTCGCGCAAAGGTAAAGGCGCAAGTGAAAGGGCCGAAATACGACGGCTAGAGTTTTTCGATTGTGTGGTGGAAGATTTTTGCGCTACCGCGATTACTGTCGCGTGTGAAGCGCTTGGACTGTGGCCATTTTTCAAGCCATCGAGTGGGCCATTGTGACTGGTGGCTATTCAACGGATCGGGAGGTAGTTGACCTCCGATAGCCGCGTCTACAGAGCCATTTTGGATGCTCAGTGAGCGTCGCTTAGGAAGCTGTTGTTGTCAGTGAAGGTACTGGTGATAAATGTCACTGCCTGGTCATTGAGCAACACTTCTGATTCCGGACTGGAATCCCCGGTGAGTCAATTCCAATCTTCCGCCACACGTGGCTTGCAGTAGCATTTTTTTAGTTTTAAGAAAGTGGGTGACCTTCAGTCATTGTGGCAATCGGTGGACGGTCCGCGAATCGAGTGGAAAATCGTTTCGCGCCCTCGATTCGCGATACCGCGTAGAAGTGGGTTAGTTCGCGACGGGAAAGAGCAATCGTTCGATTAAAAAACTGCTCACTTCCGTCCGAATTTCGCGTTCGCGAAGGGCAATTCATCGCGTCGGGAAGGATTTAATCGTTTCGAGTGTGTTTGTCCTCGTTCGGTTCGGTTTCGCGTAGAAACGGTTAGTTCGCGTCGGGAAGGAGTCCGTTATCGATTTAACTGCCGTTTCCGTTCGTAGTGCGTCGTGATGCCACCCAAAGAGGAGAAAGTGTTGGGAGACAGGCTTGTCCAGCGCAATGGATTGCTGGCGATTCGTGATGCGTTGGAGAAGTTTATCCAGCGATACGATCTTGCGCGTGATGCTTGTCAGTTAAGTGTTCGTGTAGAGTCACTGGATAGGGCTTATGCGCAGTTCATGGAGGCGCAGGATGTAATTGAGAGACTGGACAAGGAGGAATTTTTGGCATCACACCTGACGGAACGTGTCGACTTCGAGCAACGATACTGCACAGCGAAGGGCTTTCTACTTTCCAAGATTCCGGTAGAAACGAACAACTCTGCGTTGAACACATCAATGATGGCAAATCAGGATTCACCTCCGTCTTCCAAAGATCGACCTACCGAGATTTGATGGCGATTTCTCACGTTGGTTGTCATTTCGAGACACCTTTACGTCCATGGTTCATTCCAATGGGGACATACCAACGGTCGCCAAGCTCCAGTACCTTCTACAATCGCTTGAAGGAGATGCAAAGAAGCCGTTCGAGTCAGTTAACGTCGAAGCCGACAACTCTGCGTCAACATGGGACGCACCACACAAAAGGTACGACAATCGCCGTTTTCTCAAATGTCAGCTGTTTAGGGCACTCTACGAGCTTCCAGCGGTCAAGCAGGAGTCTGCTAAACGCATTCACAGTCTGGTCGACGATTTTCAGCGCCATGTACGGGCGTTGGCGAAATTGGATGAACCTGTGGAGCATTGGGATACGCCGCTGGTGAACATGCTGTCGTATAAGCTGGACCAATCCACATTGCGAGCATGGGAGGAGAAAACGAGCAGCCAGGACGATGTCAAGTACGAGGAACTGGTTGATTTTCTGTACCAGCGGGTGCGTGTCCTCAATTCTGTCGGGCCAGACACGCAGCAACCGGCACCTCCAAAGGTGGCCGGCCCCCCGAGTTGGAAGGGCACGAAGGTGAAGTTCGCAGCTAACGCAGCTGCTACGCCCAACCAAGATTCTCCATGTCAGTTAGCATGTTCAGACAGCCACTCCCTCCGCAACTGCCCTGTGTTCCTAGGAAAGGATGTCCGCCAGAGCCGAGAGCTGGTTTCGCAAAAACGGTTGTGTTGGAACTGTCTGAGCTTCGGTCACCCAGCCAGGAAGTGTGTATCGAAGTTTACGTGTCGTACGTGCCACGAAAGACATCATTCCCTGTTACACGATTCCTCTCCATCCAGGGTGTCGTCGAGTCCTGCCATTACGGGATCATCGCAACAATCTCCACCGGTTCAACAGCCGCATTCGTTCAGTTCGGGTTTTGCTCCACCGCAGGTCAGCATGGCGGTCCAAACCGCATGCAGTATGGTTCTACTGGAAACAGTTGTTCTCAACGTTGTTGATGATCATGGCAGGGAACACAAGGCTCGTGCTCTACTCGACTCGGCGTCAATGTCCAATTTCATCTCCGGTCAGTTAGCGAAGGTTCTCCTCAGCCGTCGCACCAAAGTGGACATTTCGGTCGCAGGAATCGGTCTCTCAACGCAAAGGGTGAAAAATGCCATCACCGCCTCCATTGAATCGAGAACTCAGCCATTCTCCACTAAGCTCGAGTTTCTCATTCTGAAGCAGCCATCCGCAGAGCTGCCGACCATGCCGGTCGATACGTCGGCGTGGAAATTCCCACAGGTTGGATTAGCAGATCCACAGTTCCACGTCCCAGGAAGGATTGACCTCGTCATCGGAAGTGAGGCCTTCTGGGAACTTCACACCGGTAGGAAGATCTCGCTCGGTAACGGTCTTCCGTGGGTAGTCGAAACACCATTCGGATGGGCGGTCTCTGGTTCCGCGTCCAATGGATCTACCTGCATTCCCCGGATCTGCAATCTCTCCATTACCAATGAAGATTTGGAAGCCGCACTTCAGAAGTTTTGGGAGTTAGAAGCGATTTCCACTGGGCCTGCACACTCACCCGAAGAAAATCGCTGTGAAGAGTTATACTCCAGTACAGTCAAGCGTGATTCGACTGGAAGGTACGTCGTACGTCTTCCTCACAATGATGATCCAGAAGTCTTCCTGGGGGCCTCCAGAGCCATCGCAGAACGCCGTTTTTACAGTCTGGCGCGCCGTTTGCAACGAGATCCTGCAATCAAGGAATCGTATCATCGCTTCATGGATGAGTACCTACAGCTCGGTCACATGAGAAGGCTTGACGAGCCTGTAGATGACGTGAAGGCTCACTGTTATCTGCCACATCATCCCGTGTTCAAGGAGTCGAGCACTACTACGAAAGTTAGGGTCGTTTTCGACGCGTCCTGCAAGACGGCGCACAGTGGCGGGTCTTCAAACAAAAGTCGGACAAAACCTCGAATGTTACCTAATTTGGCTGAAAATCTCAATTTAAGCTAATTTTGAGGTGCTGAGCTCATCTTTGATGTCAAGAGTCGTAAAATATTAAATGCATTTTTCCATACAGTGTCATTGAACCTTTCTTATAACTATGATCCCGTGTTCATGATAGATTTTCCGTTACTGTTCACCAATGTCAGCAATACCATAAAAAATGAAGATCATTACTTTAAATCCATTGTATAACGCGTTGGTTTACTGTAGATTGTCTAAATATTTTAGACAAAACACCATGCGCCTCCATATCAGCAACAAAGCTTCAAAATCTCCTTAAACCTTTTTGCGCACCTAGGCGCAGAACAAGACCATGATATTCGAAAAGTAGAGGTTATTTCCCATAGAATGTATACTATGCGACTGTTCCGAAATGATTCCGAAATTTGTACAGAATACATTAGTGAAGAGTATTTTTGATCTGGCCACCTCAAAAATATTTAAACGAAAGAGTCATTGTTCCAAGCAAATTTACCAAATGTATTTTATTCACTATCCAAGTTCTTTCGTTCCTCTACACAATGAAACAAGTTTTGCTAAAATCGGACCAAAATCAAAAGAACAACATGCATTTGAAGTGAACAGATCAATGGTGGTTTCGGAAATGAAAATCGTTAAAAAGTCCGAACTTTGCTACCTTTAAACTCATGTTAAAAATCGTGTTCTTATCCAATGATCATAAAATTTTGAATATACGTCATTCAATACACGTGAAATTAAGGAAGAATATAAAATATCAATATTTCAAATATAAATTTTTGGCGTACAGGCCCAGACGAACCCATCGCTACCTATGAACTGCAGACAGTAACGTACGGAACAGCAAGCGCTCCTTACCTAGCTACTCGTACTCTGCAGCAGATTGCACAGGATACCAGGCAGTCGTATCCAATCGCGAGTGGGCCAGTTACGGAAGACTTCCACGTCGCGATTTTCTTTCTGGGCCGCCGGACGTTGAATCCGCCATCAAGCTGCGTCGTCAGGCATCGGCAATGCTAGCTTCCGCTGGATTACCGCTCAAGAAATAGGCATCGAATTCTCCTGAAGTTCTTGGGTATATACCACCTGATGATGTGGCAATTTAGCCGTTTCACAATCTTCAGGATGACCCGGCCGTCTCCACGCTCGGCCTCATTTGGGAACCAAAGTTGGACATACTCCGGTTTAAGGTTCACCTGCCGCTAGCCGCATCAGTCCTGACGAAGCGCAAGGTGATTTCGTACATCGCCCAAATCTTCGATCCACTCGGACTCGTTGGTCCAACGATCACCAAGGCCAAACTCTTCATGCAGCGACTTTGGGCTCTGAAGCAGAATGGCGAAGCATGTGAATGGGACACGCCGCTCCCGTTTACACTCCAAGAAGAATGGAAACTGTTCCATAACACACTACACCTGTTAAGTGAAGTTCGCGTACCCCGCTTCATTTCGATGCCCGACGCCGTCAGCATCCAGCTTCACTTCTTCTGCGATGCGTCTGAGCACGCATATGGGACATGCAGTTACGTCCGAACCGAAGCACACGACACAGTTTCGGTCCAGTTGTTGGCGTCAAGTCTAAGGTTGCGCCGCTTTCTACTCGCCATACAATCGCCAGACTGGAACTCTACGCCGCGCATTTGTCGACCCAGCTGTACAAGAAGCTGAACGCAACGCTGAAGCTTCCTGCAACTGTTCATTACCGGACAGATTCCACCACTGTCCTCCAATGGCTTCGCGGGAACCCGAGTCGTTGGAAGACTTTCGTCGCAAACCGGGTTTCGCAGATACAGCTTTCAACCGATCTCAGCCGCTGGAAGCATGTTCCTGGAGTCGACAATCCCGCTGACGACATATCCCGAGGATTGAGTCCTACCGACATCCTCAACTGTACACGATGGTGGACTGGGACACCGTGGCTAGCAAGGTCTCCGAATTTTTGGCCAAATCCAACGTTACCCGCAGCAGAAACTCCTGAAGTGTCCGCCGAAGGACGCAAGATACCACTAGTCGCCATGACCACAACACAACTGAGTTTCTGCACCGATTTATTCGCTCGCTACTCCAACTTCTCCAAGCTGCGCCGAGTGAAAGCGTTCATTCAGCGTTATCTGCACGTGCTTCGAGAACGAGCCGCGCAACGTCGTTCGGAAAAGGAGAAGTACAAGCCACTCGTCATCCCGAACATTAACCCGCACCCAGTCCATCCGCTTACCGCACAAGAACTCCAACACGCCGAACTTTCGCTCTGTCATCTCGCGCAGGGTGAACTTTTCGCTGAGGAGATTTCCGATCTCGCTAGTGGCGAACGTATCGCAAGATCTTCCACGCTGAAGTGGTTGAACCCGTTCGTCGATCTCGAAGGCACCGTACGTATCGGTGGCCGGCTTCGCAATGCCGCGCTGACCGATGCGAAGAAACACCCGATCGTCCTCTCTGCCAAGCATCCGCTCGCTGTTCTGTTGGCTAGTTTTTATCATTTGAAGCTACTGCACGCAGGCCCTCAACTCCTGCTAGCCACTCTCCGCCAGAAGTTTTGGATTCTGGGCGGCAGAAATCTTGTGAAATCCGTCTTTCACCGTTGCCACACTTGCTTCCGTAGCAAGCCCACACTAGTCCAGCAGAGCACAGCAGATCTTCCGGCATCGAGAGTATCTCCAACCCGACCGTTTTCCGTCTGTGGAGTCGACTATTGCGGACCGTTCTATTTGAAGTCCGCCGTCCGCAACCGTGGCCCAACGAAGGTGTACGTGGCCATATTCGTCTGCTTCTCTACGAAGGCAGTTCACATCGAGCTAGTGAGCGACCTGTCTACTCAAGCGTTCCTAGCTCCACTCCGTCGTCTGGTCGACCGCAGAGGAAGGTGGTAGAGTTGCACTCTGACAACGCTACCGCTTTCAAAAGTGCATCGAATGCACTGAACCGCATCTACCGCATGCTGAAGGTCGATGAGTCTGATCGGAATCAGATCTTCGACTGGTGCTCCGACAACGAAATTCGCTGGAAATTCATCCCACCTCGAGAACCATACTTTGGCGGTCTTTGGGAGGCTGCAGTGAAGTCGTCGAAGACACACCTGTTGAAGGCAATCGGCAACGTGAACGTTGCGTACGAGGACATGCTCACACTGCTGGCGCAGATAGAAATGTGCCTCAATTCTCGTCCGCTGACTCCAATGCCGGACGATCCGTCCGATCTCGAGGTCCTTACGCCAGAACATTTTCTCGTCGGGAGAAATCTCCAAGCTGTTCCGGAAGCTGATCTGAAGAAGACTCCTGACAATCGCTTGAACCATTGGGAATTGACTCAGAAACGGTTCCAAACCATCTGGTCTCGCTGGTACCCGGAATACCTGCAACAACTGCAGTCCCGTGCAACGAAGGGTTGCAACCCGCCTGTCTCCGTCGACGTTGGCAGAGTCGTCATCGTGAAGGAACATCCCGCCAACCAATTGGCCTCTCGGCTAAATCATAAAATATCATCCCGGAGCCGATGGCATCGTTCGTGTGGTCACTCTACGAACCACTGCAGCCAAGGAGGTTGTGCGTCCTGTGGCCAGAATCGCTCTACTACCGACACCACCAACTCAACGAGCCGACTGAGAGTTGTCATCCAGGTAGAGCAACCCGGACGGGGAGAAATTGCTCGATGCGCACCTGCGCATTGCACAGGTAATTGCAATTCCAATCCCCTAACCCCAATCGTTCGATCTACCTGGTCTTTTTTTTCTCGGTCGATGGCGATGAACTTCACTGGCAATGGTTGCCAATCACTGGATTTGTGGTTTACATTCAACATGACTGATCCAGCGATAAACCCCTACAACCACAAGGTTCACATCCGCTATCTTCAACCGAGCTCGCCGACATCCAACGTCTGAAGCCTAAATCCCCTCAGGATCAACCACGTGAAGTTTGTTTTGAAACACCGTAATGTTTCAAGGTGGCCGGAATGTTCGGCACATAATTTAATGCCAATTTTGTAAATTTTAAATATCTTATTACTATCTGATACTCAAACTTTATAACTATTCTGAACTAACTACCTATATTTGAATTGCGATAAAACCAAGTTTAGAGTGCTACCTTCTATCGATTGAGGCAGCATAACATATAATGACGAATAGTTCACAATGAACAGTACTATAGACTCGTGCATTGTTGTGTTAGTACTGTAGTGTGGATGGAAGAGTAGCGAAAAATGATCGTTGCGAACATAGCTTCGTTGCGAACCGTATGTATGTACATAGAGAGAGGAAGAGAGGAAATTTAAACCAACGTCGTGATCACAGACAATCGCAGCTGTTATATAAGTGTAAATAGTTAGTTGAAATTAAATCTCGTGGAAGAAGATCGATCTGCTCGTTTGTTCTGTCGGAAAAAAGAAAGCCGTCGGTAGTTTGCTTGCTCAGTTCAGCAATAAAATTTACAAGTCCCCAGCGGGTTGGTGGACTTAGTGTTTCTGTTTGCGTTTTTAATACGGTGAGCCACAGTGCAAGTTGGCTAAGTTCAGGTGAACTATTCGGTGCGGTACATTTCGCGTGATGTACCATCGGTGATCGCGGTGAAAAGGCGATTCCGATCGATACATTAAACCGGCCAAATTGAAGACGATGAGTGACAATAATTGGCCGTGTTTGGTACTGTTTTCGTGCGCGCTTGTGAGTTGCTGGTTTCTAAGACCAGCGAAGAAAGTCCTTCGGTGACCGGCAAAAGTTCGTGCTCGAACAACATCATTAAAGGTCATAAAAATAAGTTTTATGATTTTTTTAAACAAAAATTGCATTTTTAGCTGCAGAATGCTACGAAAAATTCAAATATCACGAAAAAAATAAAAGCTTCGATCAATACCTGGGGATATGTAGAACAACTATGCAAACCTTGAAAACGATTGGTCCTATATATTTTGATTTATGATGTACACCACAAAGCAAGTTTTCAACGAGATACCTCCTGAGATTCTCTATCACTGGCTCAATTTTCAGTATTCTGCTATGATATTTGAAGAAATATTGTTCAATTGTGCAGTGATTATATGGAAAGTGAATGAATATACTATCACTCTCTGTATCGCCAAAATATTTTTTTAAATGTGCCATTTTTTATGAATTAATTTTAGCCACGTCCATCAACACTCAGTTATGTCTTCGTATCATTGGAAATATGTTTCGAAAACAGAACCTTTCACAATATGTGCATTCTTTTATTGAATGATTCTTATAGTCACCTTCGCAGGTCAATTCGCCAAAAAAAAGTTAGATATATGGATTGGGCAAATGTTAATCGATGCAACTATAAATTGCACCACATTTCCACATGATTTTGTAAAATAATACAATCCTTTGAAGAATTAATCGATTGCGTATATTGACTTCAATTTCATACACTACTCCATCTAAAATAAAATGGATGGAAATTCTTTTGCGCACATAAATCTATGGATTATCGTGTTGAATTATTTAATTCAGTCGATCCACCATGCTTTCAGAAGTATTAGTTTTATACGTAACCTACCCAGCAGTCTTCGTCAGACGTAGGTTTTTATATTTAATCGAAAGAAAAAAGCTCTTTCTACGAATTTTTGCGATTAAGGAAGTTGCTTAAGGTGTAAATTGACCTTAAAATATTCGAAAATTGACAATTACTTTGTAATTTCGAGAGCTACAGATTCGTTGTTATAAAAAAATGTGTATTTTATCGCTTTTAACAACTTTGTGGAAGACACTTTTAATAATAAAAAGTAATCGTAAAAAGTTATATTCAAAAATTGTTTAAGGGGTCTATCCCAAGCAAACCTACATATCTCGCTACTGTTACTATATAGAGCTTTAGTATCTTCAGTAAAGTTTTTCACAATAATATATTCTAGAGCTTTACTGAATACAGCGAGCTTCTAGCTAAATAATCTAGGGATAAAAAATTTCTATCTCACTTTTAGGGGACTAATCACTTAATTCATTATATCAAAAGATGCATCTATTTATATCTAGAAACTTCTTCGAAAAAATCCATTCTCCAAAACCAATGGTTCAGGAGCTATTGAATTTTGATCGTGAAAACGTTGTTTTGCAACACTGTGTACCGCATGTGTTGCAATTAAAACTTTGTGTGCCTATTATATTAGTTACTGCGCAACATCGATCCACCACAACTGTGCTTTGGTTGAAATTTTTTTTATATATATTATAAAGGAGCAGATGTACTGCTACCTCGAATTCGAATGATACCAAGGGATTTCAAACGATTGTGTGTAGGAAAACAGAGCAATTCATTTAATTGTGCAAATTAAGAACATTGTCTATCCGCGAGAATTACAATAAGTTTCTTCTTTGTAACAAAAATATTTGTTATTTTTATTATATTTAAAATATTTCGTTTAGTCCAGATGGGTGTAGCGAAGCGCACCGGGTTACAGCTAGTAATACATAATAACGTTCCCGCTTTACAGGCAGCAAAAAAATTAAAATATTCAAAATTAAATAGACATGTCCTTCAGATTGTCTATTTATGACGTTCGCATCTGAACTACAAAACCGCCTATGTTGATAGCTGCCTAATTCGGTTTATGGCTAGCATATCACAGTTAACTTGATTGAAGTATCAGCCAGAGTATCCAGATAAATTCAATTTTCACTAACGATGTAGACACTTAAACATTGTATAAAGAATAACCATTGAACAAGAAGTCGCAGCCTATTACACTCTTCGGGGAAGTTGTACACGGTAGGGGAGACCAGGGCTAGTTGGCGGTGTTTTCAGTTTTCAATTTTTACCGCTTTGATATAGGCAGATCTTGCAAAATAGAAAACGCGGCGTGAAAGAGCAGACTGTTGGCAATATCTCTGATTTTTTTTAAAGTGTTTGATGCATTGTCTCCATTTTTAGAGACAAAAATATGTGACGCGGAAAACTCGCCAACTTACCCCGACCCCGAGGTAAGTTGGCGGTATGTGAGAATACGCCAAAAGCTAAGCAATCAAATGGAGATGTAATTATTTCAGGGGTCCTTTTGGAACGTGCTGAATGTCTTTTCGAGAAAATTTATATTAACCGACATTTGCTATTATATTTCAATTTCAATACCCCGGAATTTTGACTTTGACGCGTACTACCTATTCAAAAGCAAATTTTCGAAATTCTTCATGCAATTGGCCGGACTATATGCCTTCTATATTGGTGAGATACGCAAGAAAAATAAAATTCTTACTTTGGAGTGAAAAAAATTGATGAATTTTTTCCGCTGTAACTTGCCCCGCGTGCAGAACCGCCCACTTACCTCAACCGTATATTTTATTAACAACTATTTAAAAAATAACTTTTGTTTGTGGATAGATGTGATATCTATACGGATACTGAAAGCTCTTTTCACGCGCTATCGAAAAATATAATCATTCGGGAAATAGATTGAAAATCATCCTAAATAACGCAAAGTAGTTAAAATTTGGAAAATTTACTTGGTACACTCAAAAACACAATATCACTCACAACTTCCACCAAACAAATCGTTTTGCAACAAAAACACATTGGATAACGAGTTTCACATAACTTGAGGTACACAAGAAGAGGCAGCGCTATAAAGGGATGAAGGGATTCCGCCAACTTACCCCAACCGCCAACTAGCCCTGGGCTCCCCTACTCGTATCTAACGAAATTAGCATAGCATATAATTTTAGAATACATAGGAATGTGTATACGAAATATTAAATAATGTGGATCGTTTATCCATGTTAAATCACATACAAACTTTAAACCATTTGTGCTAGAATATAGCAAATAGTTTTAGATCGGTTCTACTGAATTCTAAAATTTGTGCCACCTATATATATATATATATATATATATATATATATATATATATATATATATATATATATATATATATATATATATATATATATATATATATATATATATATATATATATATATATATATATATATATATATATATATATATATATATATATATATATATATATATATATATATATATATATATATATATATATATATATATATATATATATATATATATATATATATATATATATATATATATATATATATATATATATATATATATATATATATATATATATATATATATATATATATTAGACTGGTTCAATTTTTGATTTTTAGCTCCACCAGGCTCTACTGATTCAGCGAATTTTTACAAACTTACAATGTTCCCCGAATAAGTTCAGTAGAAGAATACCTTTAGAAATATATAGTGTTTTGATGAATTGATTGATGAGGTGATTTTTTAAGAATTTATTTTCAATGTTAACCGGTTTTACATACTAATTTCCAAATTTTTGGAGGGTCCTTAGACACAAGCGATCGGTACCAAAATTTGCACAATCACTAAGGGCCACAAAAGGAATCAGTAGAGCCTGGTGGAGCTAAAAGTCATAATTTGAACCAGTCTAATATATATATATATATATATATATATATATATATATATATATATATATATATATATATATATATATATATATATATATATATATATATATATAATATATATTATATATATATATATATATATATATATATATATATATATATATATATATATATATATATATATATATATATATATATATATATATATATATATATATATATATATATATATATATATATATATATATATATATATATATATATATATATATATATATATATATATATATATATATATATATATATATATATATATATATATATATATATATATATATTCGAAATTATGCCATTTCGTCGCTATTGTGCTATCTTATGACAAGCGCCATTTAGCACATTTCGAGAAAAACGATTTTTAAAGTTTGAAATTGAATATCTTCAAACTTCTAAATGATAGAAACACTTCATAGAAGACAATTGATGCTTCTATCTATTCTGTATTAATCTCTCAAATATTACGAAAATCGGTTTACTATGTTGCGAGTTGTTACTGAAAATGTAAACAAAAGTCGCACTCACACGTGTCATAGGTGTGTATTGATGACAAAATTTGTATGGCGTGTCATAATCGTGTATGGAAAATGTTCCATAGAAAAAAATCATCAATTATTAACTTTTATTCATATCTTTGGCTTCATTTGGTCTATGAACAATCGGTAAGATGCATTTTGAAGGAAATGAGTCAGGGAATCTAGAAAAAAATAGTTATTTAAGGTTACAGTGTTACCAAATATGCTATATTTTCAATTGTAAAGTTAAACTGCATCTTTTTCACAATTCGTGTGTTTTTGTTTTGAAAATGATTATACCATTCTGTTTCTCAGACAGTTTTACATAGAAAAAACATCCTATACATCAAGATAGCTTGCGCCAAACCCCAATCACAGTCATTTTAAACAAAAATCATAATATTTCTCAGTACGTTTCTCACTATATCTTAGTACCCAAAAAGAATGTCAAAATTCTGAAAACGCCACTTTGTTGAGATTTTTCAGACAAGTAATGTTGCATATCTAACTCAGTTTACCCCAAAATGGCGTTTGTCATAAGATAGCACAACAGCGACGATTTGTACAGTAAGTTAGATTTTCGCCAAATCTCCACCAAACCGAATTTCTGACTACGCCGCTGACTCCAAGTAAGTAGAAACACAGTAGTAGTAATCGTTCTACACTAGTCCACAAGAACCATCTTCGAATACGTCCTATCTATTATAATGCATTGAAGACCCGATTTGAGCTGCCCCCAATTTTATCAGCCTCATATGAAAATATGTTTGATGGGCTTTATATGAAAATATGTTTGATGGGCTTTAAACAAGGCTGAATTGGAGTAAATCCTTTTTTGACCATGTTATTCATATATATATATATATATATATATATATATATATATATATATATATATATATATATATATATATATATATATATATATATATATATATATATATATATATATATATATATATATATATATATATATATATATATATATATGTTATTCGCTTGTAATTCTATTTTATGGGACATTTTTCCGCTTTCCATTAAATTGGTTTAACCTTTGAAATGTCTTGCACTGATATTTTTTTAGTCTAAAGTTTTATTTGAAACGGCTCAATGCGTTAGTACAACTGAGCCGTGGGTCTTTTATTTTTTTACAATAAGTAAAAATAAAAAAATAAATTCTAAGAATGTCGGTCTGCCAGATCTTTTTGACGCAGTTTACTGCTGCGTGTCCTTTTCCTTGGCGGTGAAGGCGCTTGGGGGTCATTCAATCTGCCTTCTCTTGCGTTATCGTTCCCATCCATGTCGTCAACGGTACTTCTTGCTGGCTTTCTTGCTGTTCACGATCAGAGGTTCTTATATGTTTCTTGTTTTTACGGGTCGCTGTTGTATATCCGTCTTCATCGGTATTTGCTTCTTTATTGGCGATGCTAGTTGTTGGTTTAGGAGCGGTTGTCGTGGTCGTTGTACCTGCATTATTAGTTAATTGGATCGTTGTTTTTGGTTTATCTGAAGGTGTCGGTGGCTGCTTGTTAGAGTTGGCTGTAGTAGATGAGTTTTGACTAGTTGCTTCGGCGCATGTTTTTCCGTAGTGGGCTGTATGGTTACAGAATTGGCATGTTGGGGTCTGCCCGGGATATGTGATTAGCGTTGTTTGCTTATAGGTCACGCCATCCTTCGGTGATTTGCATTCGATAGTCATGTAAGAAGGTATTGATTTAGTCATTCGCATCCTCACAATACGAACGCCGTTGGGAATGCCGGTGAAAAAATTTCTCCAGGTGTCATTCGTAATAGATTCGACTTCTCCATATTGCGACATGATTCGTTTGATGTAATCTTCCTTCGTGCGCGGGCCGAATCATGGATACGCACGTCCACCATATCGTTTTCCATATGCACGGGGATCTTGATTCTGGTGTTATTAAATTTGACCTCATGTGGCATGTTGTTCTTTGCAATGAAGTTTTCGACCTGTGCAATGCTTCTAAACGTGATCGAAACACAGTTTTTTACATGATGTAGCTGATTGTACGTAACTTCAGCGAGATTAAGCTCCTTTTTCTTTTAACTAATTGTCCACTTTCTGAACTGTGGGTCTAACACGAGTTTTATTAAAGTTGATCAAAATCGTGTTATCCCATAGCACAGTCACTTTTGTTTCATTTTACAAACTCATTTCACTCCGCAGTCGGGGGCAACGATACAATTTGTATGTACACAGATATAGAACAATAGCTAGCTTGATTCACTGGTGCCCATAGCCTGCTATAGCGTAGCGATTTTTTTGCTTCTGCTTTGTGCGACGTCAGAGGATAGACTGATGCACTGATATTGTCCTATACTAATTTGAGCATTTCTCTGAGTCCGGCCACTATCCCATGTAGTATGTGTTATCAAAACCATCGCGAAGCATCAAGTTCAAAATATTCTCAATCCATATAATACCCGAAGAGAGCGATAAGAGTTATAAGAATGTTAGGTGGATTAAAAGCGTTTTTCATTTTTGTAATAAATATTGGACGGTGGTGAGTTTAGAACATGAATACCGTTACACGGGGTAACTTACAAAAGCGGGGTAACTTGCAAGTCATCGACATGTTTCTGTTCAGATGAATTTGGAAACGCTAATAATAATTTAGCATTATAGCTGTCAAATGTTAGCATATTGTAACAGAAAATCATATACTGCAAGTGATTATTGTCTGTTCCTTTAGCGCAAAAGTGTAGTATTTTGTATTTTGAGATTTTCCAATAGAAAAGAAGCCAGAATGTCGTGCTTTGCTCCATTTCAATGGTAAGAAATCATTTGTATCTCTTACGAATGCTTTCGAGTATACAATAGAAATCGTTACTGTTTGATATATCGTCGCTGTTGTGCTATCTTGTGACAAGCGCCATTTAGCACAATGCGAGAAAAACGGTATATATATATATATATATATATATATATATATATATATATATATATATATATATATATATATATATATATATATATATATATATATTATATATATATATATATATATATATATATATATATATATATATATATATATATATATATATATATATATATATATATATATATATATATATATATATATATAACTAAAGAAATATACTGAAGGATTTCACTTTTTAAAAAAGATCTAAATTGGAAGTATGACTTCACTTCCCGACGTTACAGACTGAATGAAGTTTATTTTATTACTCGATAGCTTGAAGGCCCTGGCTTAGTCCCTAAAACTGCTGTTCTTGCACTTGGTGACGGTGGCTCACACGATGGTCCGATGTCCGGGCGTTTGCGTGTGTTCCACATTCGCGACACTAGCTCAGCGATTCCAGAACTTGCATTTGTTGCCTCGGTGGGTTTGTTCCAGTCATCATTTTTGGTGCTGGAGGCGGCATCGCGCTTAACTGCTTACTTCTTAAGTATTGCTCGTCCCGAGCAATCCGCTGATTTGGTGAAGTGTCGATATTTTATTGCGCCGAAAAACAGGAATGCAAATATGAGAAAGATAGCAATTCTGAGTGACGCAAATTCTATTTTGTGCTTCATGTCGACTTCTTCCAAGTGCTGCCTGTTTCTGATATTGAGATCAGAAATTCAGAAATGTTGATGTGTTTGATGATTTGCAATGGTTTGATTTTTGTTGATTATATTGGTAGGATAATCGGTTGGTAAAACCGAAATTTTCGTAGAGCTCATTGTTGATGTATAATGAGCAGTTATGGAATATTTCAAGATGGATTCCTGTCAACTTCTTTGTATTAATTCCGCAGGTGCTATTGACGTTTACGTCTTGGTGAACGGCTATAGCCAGTAGCGTTCCTGGGGATATTGTCCTTATTTCAGTTGAAGGAGGTTTTTTTTCAAAAATTGACATTGTCCATAACTTCCTCGGAATAGTGGAGCTTTACATGGATCATCTTTGATGTCAACAAGTTGCTTTCTCTCACATATTGTTATTTTGTTGTTTTCTCGACATTGATAGGTGATGGCTAGGATCTCGTGTTGATTTACGAAGGCCATGCTGTGTGTTAGTTTGACTGTTCGGTTGGCTAATGGCAGTGGTTGGATGATAACTCTCTCGTATTTCGTAGGTGTAAATTGTGGAATGTTCACGCTAATGATGACTGTGGGTCCTCTATGCAAAACGGTTGTAGTCAGGTAGCTGCTGGTGTCGTCCGGGTTTTGAATTTCTTTACGTGTGAGAATTAGGTTGTTTACAATATTAATTTTGGCTAGCATAATTGCGCATTCGATTGATTGTAGTGTTTCTAACAGTGTATCGAGTTGAAAAATAATCAAGATCATTTTGTTTTCTGTGACTACATAGTTATCTCTGTGTAGGGTTCGTCGCGGTGCGGATGTGGGCGGTAAATTGATTGTCCGCACCGCAACCGCAAAAACATAATAAAACCGCACCGCTTACCGCAACCGCACTTTATTTACCGCACCGCACCGCGCGGTAATGCGGTAAATGCGGTAAAATTTTTATATTTTTAAAATTGGTGTCGATAAATTGTACATTTGTGTAACCATATATAATAAAATGTTATTCTTATTCACACGAAATTTAACTTTAATAGACTCCTAAGAATGTAATGTTTATGAAAAAATCAACTTTTGCATTTTCTATTAATAAAATTCCATGCATTTTAAGGCAAATATTATACATTCAAAAACGTTCAACTGCAGTTATATGAAAACTATTATTGTAGCAACTATTCAGTTAATTGAAAAATGTGGAATAAAAATATAGTAAGAAATGAAGTTGCATTTTTTTTTCTTTAAATTTTCATATTTTCAATGTTTTTGACATATGAAAATGAAATGGATGATTTTCGCATTTACGTAGTAAACCACCTTTCACCAAAAAAAATTTAAAGTCGAAATACCAGTACTTCTATATAGTAGCGCATATATTCCAATACAGTGAAATAAAAACATATTGTATTTCATTAATAAGAACGACGCCATATTTGACGAAAAAAAATTATCTATACATTACATCATTAGAAAAACTGCAAAAAATGTATGATTTGTAGCATACAGCAGAAATGATTTTTAAAAATAGGGGGTTTTACGGACAAAATATCCCAAAACTCGAACTTCCGCATTCTTCAAGAAACAGATGTATTATCATTTTAAAACTAAGATTGCTCCCTTTAAAATGAATTAAGTGTAATTTTCTAAAAACTGGTTCGAAAGTTCTAGCATTTAATATATTTTCCTCTAATATTTTGCCAAAGAGCCAATGGCAAAAACTTCAATTAAAGTGAACGGGAGTCAAACTATGTGGTATTTGGCAACAAAAGCTTTAAAAAAGCTACAAAATAGTCGACTGAAAAATATTGGGACCTAATTTGGTGGAAAATTATAGTAAATTTGAATGGAAGTACGCGAAAAAAAGTTATGTAGCATTATGCTATATTTTACCCTAAGGAGGAAAATTTGGTGAACACCAAAATTTCTCACTAGGGTGAAAATTCGTTGGTAAAACCAGTCTTTGCACTTGAGGGCACAAATCCTTATTTCTTACACAGTTGCGTTTTGGCTTCGCCTCATCAGAAACCGACACTAACTTTTTGTCGGAATAGATTAGCGCCGGCTTGACGCAAATCCATTAAAACTAAAACACACTTTGTGTTTCAATCGAACGACTGATCAAACGTGACGTCCCGTCCGAGCAGAAGTTCTGTTTATGCCGATGAGACACAGTGAAGCCGAGACTTGTCTTGGCTTAGCAGGTCTATGCGAAAGTACTATGCTATATTTCACCCTAAGGAGGAAAATTTGGTAAACACCAACATTTCTCACTAGGGTGATCACGTTTGATCACGTGTTTACCAAATTGATATCGAAAACGATTCATAATTCCACGATTTCCAACAGAAATCGAGAGAAGTGATTCACTTTTAAATTGGATTTAAGAGTAAACATGTATTGTTTTTAAATGATTTAATAATTTTGTCTCTATTTGGATCTTGCATTTTATGTATTTGAAAAGGTTAGTTTGTGAAGTTTTACTTAGAAGTATAAAATAACTAGTCCAAAATATGTAGTAAAAATAATAGCGTCAAAATATTTCGGACACAGCTAGATTTTCTTTCATTATCAATTATAATAATCAAAATTATCACTTTATCATTTTTTTTGCGGTGCTGTTGCGGTAAAACCGCGCGGTAAAAGCTCTTTCCCGCACCGCATCTGCGGGAAAAAGTGTCTCACCGCACCGCAGACTTTGCGGTGCGGGTGCGGTAAATACCGCGCGGTTGCGGTAATTACCGCAACCGCGACGAACCCTATCTCTGTGCATTAGTTCACGTACAGAGTTTTGCTTATTTATAATTTCACTGTTGATAATGCTTAGTCTGTTCACAAATTTGGAATTTATCTTAATCTGTCTGTTGTTCTGTTTTATGAGTGTATTCCCTGTTTTGTTAAGATTATCAAAGTTTGCATCTATTAATTGTAAAACTTCAGCGTCTAAATTGCCTGTCACGAATTTGATCGCACTACCTAACATGTCGATAGAACGCTTCCTTTTGTATGGTTTTGCGTGTATTGTATTCAATATGTACCTAATCTCCTTGAGTTTTAAATTCATAATTTGCGAAAATTCGCTTGACGAGTTTTTGAACGTAATGATCGCGTTTTCAATAATAGATACGGATACTTCGAATTGTGGAAAATCTATAATATGTAAAAGTCTATCGTGTGCTGCCCCAATTCTTCCCTCCCCTATTGAGAATCAACGCTCCTGCATTGTTTGTGATGTCGTGAATTTGGATTGATTGTTGTTGGGCCAATGGAATTAAGGTGATGATGATGAGTGTGAGGGCCATCTTGGGTGTGTATTCCATTCTGCTATCTGTAATATAAACCATGCATCAAACTCTTTTCAAGTTATCTTTGTGTATTGTCCGACCAGAGTTGTCGACAAGACCTTTATTTTCTGCAACTCTGATCTGTGAATACATCGGTTTAGTTTTCTTCTTTATTCCTTGCACTCTTTTGTAAGCTACTTCATTTTCCTCGAAGATTGGTTCTTCGTCTCTATTTTTGTTATGGTAAAGCAAGTTTCTTTGTTTTGATTTTTCGTGTGCCAAAATTATTTCATCGTAAACTTTGTTCCTAGCTTGTATCAATAATTCCATATCAAGAGGCCTTTCTTGAGTATCTTTCATTCCATAGAAGGCTTCTCTGGGTTTCATTTTTATAGCCGAATGAACAGTATTATTGCACTGAGTGCAAGCAATATAGAGAGTTTCTTTTAAGCTTAGATCTTCGAAATTAGGTTTGATACATCGAAAAATTTCCGCTATAGTAAAGTGGAATCTTTCAACGGTGCCATTACTTACGCTATGATTTGGTGGTATGAAGTGCAAACCTATGTTTAGGTCATGGAGTAATCCGCGTATTTCGATCGATTTTAGAGACGGTTCGTTGTCGCATATTATTTTCTTTGGAGTGCCATAAATCCTTAAGAATTTTGTCAGTCCTCTTCTTATATCTAAAATGTTTCTGGATTTAATATGTGTCAACGATCCGATTCTAGAAAACTTATCTACTGCAGATAGGAAGTATGTTTGCTGGGCTGTGAAGATATCAATATGTACGTTAGTTTGAATGGGTGACGATCGTATTTGTTTTTGTGACATGTGTCACAGAGTTTTATGTATTCTCTGATTTTATTTTTCATTCTGGGGAAGTAGAATCTGTTAGATATTTGTTCGTTATTCTCCCAGATACCTCTATGTGAACGGTCATGCGTTTGTTCAATAATGAGGTTTTCTTCCTCTGGGGATCTCAGGTCGATCAACATTTTTTGTGTTAGCAAAATTTTAAATTGTTTCGCTCAACCAAAGTGATTTTGTATACCATTTGAATCAGGTTCATGAGATTATCTGGAGGAACAGATACAGAACTCCAAATACTGTTCTGGTGATTGTCCTTCGATACACCCTAGGAAATATCTGTTCATAATGGTCTGGTTCGTCTGGTGCTAGAACTATTTGGTTACTGAATTCGTTCAGAGATTTCTCGGTACATTTTATCAGGTCCATGTCGTCTGAATCGGATGAATGAACGGTTTGATCGTCGGATGAAGTGTTACTACTATTAGAGTCGGTCGGTTGAACGACTATACTGCTATTTGAAGATTCATTTTCATTTATGTTAAGTTCGTTACGTACCCTAGAGAGGCTGTCTGCTACGACGTTCTGTTTCCCAGGACGATAGTGGATTTCGAATTCGAACTTACTAAGCGAAAGACGCCAATGAACAAGTCTGTTATTGGTATCTTTCAGATTTAATCCGTGTATTAAGGGCTTATGGTCCGTGTAAAGGACGAATTTCCTTCCGTACAAATATGACCGGAAGTACTTACAGGCCCATACTACAGCTAATAGTTCTTTTTCTATTGCTGAGTACTTTTCCTCTGATCGGTTCAGGGTTCGGGATGCGAAAGCTATTGGTTTATCGCTTCCGATAGTTCCTTGTGATAGTACAGCGCCAATAGCATAGTTAGAGGCGTCTGTAGTTAAGATAAATTGTTTGTTAAAATCGGGATATTGGAGGATATTGCTTCCTGATAAAATCGCTTTACAATGTTCAAAAGCGTCGACAAACTCTTTTGAGTGTGAGATATTTTCTCCTTTTCTCAAAGCGGTTGTCAGAGGCTTGGCAATTTTTGCAAAGTCTTTAATGAACTTACGGTAGTATCCTAAAATGGTTAAGAAAACACGCAGTTCTTTTTCGTTCGATGGCAATGGCCATTCTTTTATAATTTTAATTTTATCTAGATTTGGTTTCACACCTTCTGGAGTTACGATGTGGCCCAAGAAGGCAACTTCCTTTTGTAGAAACTCGCTTTTGTCCAACTGTATCTTCAGATTGTGTTTTTCCAATGTGTTCGCGCGCGCAAGTCTGGATTCTTCGGACACTTCTAAACACTTTCAATTTTATAAACGAAAAAATACACTTTATTGCGCGAACTAAAAAACGTATTTTTTGGCGAACGAAAGACGTGTGTATCACGCGACGGTTTATTTGATCTGATTTATCCCTTCTACATATAAAGATCAGCTGGCCGGCTGACGGGTAAAGCACAACGGCAAAAGGCCTGTTCGCCCTGGATCGGTTACTACCTGCACTCGTGTAGTGAAACAAACCAAGAAATGGTATGGGAAGGAGTGAGATCGCACTGATCGCAGATTGTGGATCATATTGGGGATGCACAAGATTCCCTGATTCTGACCTTCGTTTCTCGCTCGATCATATGCCGGCCGCCTTGGAATCTACTAGATTGCAATACTATAGCTATCCTATTCTGCCTACATCTATGAGTTCAATTTTGTTTTGATTAACTTCGCTTACAACTAGTTCAAAAATGATACATAATGTATTTGGTTCTGTTGATATTTCTGGAATCGTCAACCTTGACCGAGTTTCAACGTTCATTATATACTGCTGCTGCTGCTGAGGTCTGCATCTGACCTATATATGGTGTTTTTGCTATTCTGCTTCCTGGATGACCTTGACACAGATAAACAGCTGATGTTGTGTCTGGCTGTCGATCGTGTGTTTTGACTGCTGGTCGCTAGTACTGGTTCGGCTGCTGCTACGTTGACAATGTGTATGTCTACTGGATTGGAACTGCTGCGTGTATTTGATCGCCGCTTGCTCGCGGGTAACAAACATCCTGGTGCATCATCGGTGGTGATTAAACTGTGCTGGATTATCTCGTTGCTCTGCTTTCAGGTATGATAAATGGACCGGTGGACTTGCAGGATGGACATCGGATTGAACAGCGGGTCTGAGCCGCCGACTGGCTGGTGGAATGATGTTGGTGGGCGTCTGATTCAGCGGGCTTGTGTCGCCGACTGGCTGACTGGTTGTCTTCGATGGTGGTGATATGCTGGAACATACATAGGGAACTTTTTAAGAGGAAAATGATTACAATAAAAAGACTTCCCTGGAACGGAGGCCCCTTGGCCTCCGCTATCGTCCTTTGGCGACGACGACCTGCATCTGTTTTTGTGATTTCTTCAGGTGACATTCCTTGGCATCTCTGAGATATACTAGGGTGCAGATCCATCTACGACGACTGCGACGAAGCCGCTACGTTGGTGAGACCGACTGGCGAGCTGGCCATGCCCGCTGACGATCGCGGCGTAGGGCGGGAAGGTTGAAGTGCGCACTTCCTCCTTCGAAAACGAATTTGATGATGTACCTCGAAATAGCCAAGCGTGTTTCTTGAATTAGAAGTTTGTTCGAACGAAGCGCGGCCGTGAACACGCGCAGGCGCTGAGCGCCAATGTGGTTGACAGATCAACCGTACTGGAACTTTCTCGTACAAACAGATGCAGCATGCATACAATATAAACCACCACCGAAACAACACAGTTACCTTAACTGATGATGAACAGCTTGAATAAGCGTTCGGAGCAACGGGAATACCGGAAGCTCAAGGATCAAGACGGAATGTGATGGTGTGCGGAGGCCTCCTGGCCTCCGCCGATGAAGGAGTCCTAGTCCTCCTCGGTTGGTAAAGAAATATTATCGCGGATGGGTAGCACGCATATCTTCGAGATTGCTCGTTGGTAGCTACCATCCTTTGTTCGTACTTTAACCACTCGTACATTCCCATCTGGACCAGTTTGAATCTCCGTCACACGCGCTAGGTGCCATTTCAACGGAGGTAAATTTTCTTCTTTGAGAACAACCATAGTGCCCACACGTATGTTGTCTCTTTGGCGTGTCCACTTCGTCCTATTGTGCAGATTCGACAAATACTGCGTCGACCATTTTTTCCACAGAACCTGTGTGAATCGCTGTGCTTTTTGCCAGGCGGACAGCCGATTTTCCGGGATCTCTCCAAGATCTGGTTCCGGAATTGCCATTAAGGGTCGCTGTATTAGAAAATGTCCTGGTGTCAGAGCTTCAAAATCGTCTGGATCGTTGCTAACGGGGGTGAGCGGTCGTGAGTTCAGAATCGCCTCAATCTGAATCAAGACTGTCTGCATTTCGTCGTACACCAAGGTATGCAAGCCAATCGTACGTTTGAAGAGTGTCTTAAACGATTTGACAGCGGATTCCCATAGCCCGCCGAAGTTAGGAGAACGTGCTGGAATGAACCGAAACTCAATTCTGTCGTCTGCCGCCTCCTTTGCGACAGTGTTCTGGAACTGTTGGTTGTGAAACAGCTTGCGAAGTTCATCCAGCTCTCGTTTTGCACCAACAAAATTCTTTGCGTTGTCACACATTATCAGCTCGGGTTTTCCACGTCGAGCCGAGAAGCGCTTCAACGATGCTAGGAAGGCCTGCGTCGTAAGATCCGCGGCTATCTCTAAGTGTATCGCCTTGGTAGTAAGGCAAATGTAGACTGCGACGAAACATTTTACAGGCCGGCAACGACGATGTGGATAGACCACTGAAAATGGTCCGCAGTAATCAACTCCGACTCTTTGAAACGGCGAACAGGGAGTTACTCTTTCAGCCGGGAGATCGGCCATAATCTGGTCCTGATCCTTTGGTCGAACTCGAAAACAAGCGACGCACTCGTGGATTACCTGTCGCACCAAGTTCCTGGTGTACACTGGCCAGAATCGCTCTCGCATTGCCGAAATTAACAGCTGCTGTCCCGCATGAAATAGTTTCCGATGGTAGTGAGTAACTACGATTTTCGTCAGCGGGTGATGTGGGTCGAGAATGTACGGATGCTTGCGATTCGGTGAAACTGATGCATGTCGGAACCGGCCGCCAACACACATCATGCCTTTATTGAGAATCGGCTTTAGTGACACAATGCGCGACGAGTCCCGCACGTGGGTTCGCTTGGACAAATCAGCAAGTTCTTGTGGAAAGCTTTCTTCTTGCGCAAGCCGAACCAATGCTCGCAGTGCATCGTCAAGCTCAGACGATGTGATCGGCCCATACCTTCTACAGTTGCGGTTGACAGCTTGTGCGTTGAACCGGAAACGGCCAATATAAGCCGTAATGCGAACTAACTCCGACAGTGACGATCGTAGGTTGAAGATCTCACTGGGAGTGCTTGCCTGAAGGACTAACGTGGTGGTTTTCTCCTCCAAGTCAGCTGATACAATGTCTTCTTCTCTAATCTGGCGGGACTGAGGGCGATAGGCTTCTTCCAACAGCAACCAGCGAGGTCCGTCAAACCAAACATATTGGTACTGAAGCTGTGCTGGGATCATCCCACGCGAAACTAAGTCTGCTGGATTTTCTACACCTGCGACGTGATTCCAGGTACCTTCCTTCGTGATATGCTGGATCTCGGAAACTCGATTAGCGACGAATTGCTTCCATCTTGATGGCGATGACGAAAGCCAGCACTTAACGATCATCGAATCCGTCCAAAAGAATGATCTAACGGAGATGCGGAGACTTTGTACGACCTTTTCGTACAAGTGAGCGAGCAACAGTGCTGACGACAACTCCAAGCGAGGTATGGACTGCCTTTTCTTTTTCTTCTTCAGGTTTTCAAGTGGAGCAACCCGCGATTTGGATGTCAGCAGCCGCACGGTTACAGATCCAGTCTCTGTAACTGTCCTAATATAAATACAGGCTCCGTAAGCTGCTTCAGAGGAGTCACAAAACCCATGTAGCTCCTCTGCTACAATGTTGCTAGATAGCCCAACCCACCGAGGAACAGAGAGGCTATCCAAACCAGCAAGGTTTCTCCGATACTCTTGCCAATATTCCTGTAGCTCTGGCAGGAGAGGTTCGTCCCAAGAACACTCTTGTTTCCATAACTCTTGGATGAATATTTTTGCTTGAATAATAACAGGCCCCACGAGACCTAATGGGTCAAACAGTCGGGAGACGTCTGAGAGCACTGTTCGTTTGGTGATTACAGCCGCGGAGTTCCAGGTTGGAATAGTGAATCGAAAGCTGTCGGTACTGGGTTCCCACACAAGTCCTAGCGTTTTGATGGTTGAACTAGACGAATCTAACTCTAGGATCGACCGATCGTCCCTCAACTGCTCAGGCACGTTCTGTAGGAGCTCCTTACTGTTGGAATTCCACTTGCGAAGTGAAAATCCTGCTGACTGTAAAAGCTCGACCAGCTGTTGGATCAACTTCCTTCCATCCTTCACGTCGTCTACACCTGAGAGCATATCGTCCACGTAGAAGTCCTGCTTGAGCACCTTAGCAGCATCTGCAGCAGCATTTCTTCTCCTTCCTCGGCTAAACTTTGCAGGCATTTTGTGGCCAAATAAGGCGCAGACGCGGTACCGTACGTAACGGTCGTCAATTCGAAAGTACGGATTGGCTCTTCGATAGAATCTCTCCACAAGATCCGTTGTAGCGGTTGATCCGTTGCCTGAACTCGAACCATTCGGTACATCTTGGCGATGTCGGCTACTATTGCAAATCGGTGGATACGGAAGCGTAACGTGATACTGAGGAGGTCTTCCTGAACAACGGGACCGACCATCAAGCCGTCGTTCAAAGAAATGCCCGTAGATGTTCGACAAGAGCCATCGAAAACTACTCGGAGTTTCGTGGTGGTACTGTCCGGCTTTAGAACAGCGTGGTGCGGTAAATAAAATGTCTTCCCTGCGGCGGTATCATCGATGACCTCTTTCATGTGGCCGAGAGTTTGGTATTCGTGTATAAACTGGGAATACAGCGTCTTCAGGTCTGGGTTGGCTGCAAATCGTCGTTCGAGTCCCATGAACCGTTTGAGAGCAGTTGCCCTTGAATCTCCCAATTTGCTGATAACGTATTCCTTCTTTGGCAGTGCCACAACAAATCTGCCATTCTCGTCTCTTACTGTAGTCTCCTTGAAAAACTGTTCGCAGGTGGTTTCTTCGACGGAATTGGTGCTGGCGGTTCGACAGGTCTCCAATTCCCAAAATCTTGTGAGCTGCTCTTCGATTTCCGCCGTCAAGCACACGTGCACCAGTGAACATCGCTCGCTATTTGTACTGTTGGGAACTCTTCCCGAGACTATCCACCCAAACACCGTATTCTGCAGAGTCGGTCCTGATGGCGTAGCTTTTTGTCGTTCATCTTTCAGCAAGTCCATGTAATATTCAGCTCCGATAATCAAATCGACCGGACCAGGCTCGTGAAAACTGGGATCGGCTATCAACGTCGAATCCGGAAGATCCCACTCGGCCGGATTGCAACTCGTCGTCGGAAGTAACACAGTCAGCTTTGGCAGCACATGGAACTGCATCTCTTCAGTGAATGGCGAAATGATCCTAGACCTAGGACCGACCTCTGCACTAACTAATTTGGTGGAAACCGATCGAGCTGATCCAATCCCTTGAACCGACAAATACGTAGGAGTCTCACGGAACTGTAGCTTGCTCGCAAAACTGGCAGTCATTAGACAGTGCTGGGAACACGAGTCTAGCAGGGCTCGTGCCAGCGTCGCTCTACCAAAACGATCTTTGATTGTAACGAGAGCGGTAGACAGAAGTATGTTGTGTGTAGGTGTGATGGGGAGTGCGACATAATTTTGACTTGTGGTGGGCGTGTTGGTGGCTGGAGGTGTGTTGTTTGTGCGCTGCGAGCTGGCAGTGGTGGTGTGTGTGTGTTGGTTCGAATTGTGTTGCTTAGCCTTTGGCGGTCGCGATTGCTCGTCTTGTGTCGGAGGTTTCGGCTGCGAGTGTGGAACGGAGGATCTGGTTGGTCCATGCAGCATGGAATGGTGCTTCTGTTGACAATGACGGCAGACCCCTCTCTCGCAGGAATTTGCGTAATGTCCTGGACGCAGACAGTTTCGACACAGTCTGTGTTTAGCGACAGCCTCGACACGATCTGGAACGTTCATCCGTTGAAATGCAGAACACTGGAAAGCAGGATGCCACGAGTCACTGCAGAATGCGCATCTGTTTGACGTTTTCACCACTGTGTGACAGACAGCTGGTTTCGAGGAACGATGATCGACGAAGTTGGATTTAGCAGGAGCCACTGACTGGAGTACATCACAATGATTGCGCAAGAAGCCGAGCATAGCAGTATACGTGGGTACATCTTTTGAATTGTGATGAGTTTCCCACTGACGCAGCGTGGCGGAATCGAGTTTAGAACACAACATGTATGCGAGAATGGTGCTCCACTCGGAGGTGTTTTGCCCAATCTTGTCCAGCATCTGAAGGTTTTTCTCAAACTCACTAATGAGACTGTTGAGTTTTTCATAGCTCTCTCTCTTGAGCCCTTCTGTAGCGAACAGTGCGTCGAGATGAGCCTTCACAATCAACTTCTTGTTTTCATAACGGTTCGCTAACATTTCCCATGCAACGTTGTAGTTTACGGCTGACAAGCCCACAGAACTAATCTCCTGCAATGCGTCTCCTGATAACGATGATCTCAAGTAGGTGAAACGGTCCATGTCGGTCAACTGAGGATTGTTGTGAATGAGGCTTTGAAAGGTGTCGCGAAAAGTTACCCACTCGAAGATCTTACCACTGAACGACGGTAAACGGATTTCAGGTAGCTTCACTTTTGAAAATGTCGGCGTTGGGTGCACACCGAAAACATCATCTCCTGCAATTGATGAATGGGGACCTCTTTGTGATGGTGGCGTTGGTGGGGGTAGGAAATGTGGTAGCAAAGTCACAAGCGCCGCCTTCAGTGCGTAGAATCGATCACGAAATTCCTGCATAATACGATCATTTTCATCGTCCATATGTTCCAACGCCTCCTGCTTCAAGTCTGGGTCAGATTTAGCATGTTTCTGGACCTCAACATCTTCCAGCAGCAACTCAAGCTTACTCCGAACCACAAGAAAATCCTTAAAATCTTCCTCAAGTCCATGCAGCCGAAGGTTCACTTGCCCGCTATCAGTCTCCTGGTCGTATTTCTGGAGAAAATGTTGCACGCTGTCGAAAGCCTTCACTATCTGGTGTTCCCGCTTACGAAGAGATCTAAGTTCTGCCATTTTGAATCACTGCACTTGGCCTGTACTCACCACACCGTTCACAAAATTCAAACCGTTTAATTGAAACAGCCACTGCACTCTTTAAAAATAAATTGACTGATCGACTCGACGTTCCACACTACTAATTCGCGAAACCGAAAATTGACAGAAAAGCCAAACTGCAACAGAAGGAAACCAGACGGGAGGAAGCAACAGGCGAAAAATCCAGCGGAACTTTCGAGACCAACTTTTATCAGGGACACACTTGCCAAAAACAAAATGCTCGCATAATCTTAATTATTTATTTTCCAGCCAACACAACATAACATGCGCCACATGCAAATGCGCCACCACACAAATATCATGCGCTATACTCCCTTTAATTCCGCTCGGAATCCCCGTCCGGGATAAATCTGCCGTTGCACGATGACCGCCTGATTGTTGTCGCCGCTGAATAGCTGCTGCAGAAACACGCGCTCCGATCCGCGATGGCGCCGAAGTCTTCTCACGATGGCATCAACTAGCGTCGAAAATGGTGATGCTCTTCTTCGCGCACTATCACCAGCCGCTTACAAATGTCACTTGGCGGTCTTCGCATAGGGGTCAATGCCCGCTTGTAAAGTTCACTGACCGCACTTCAATCACGGAGATTGTCCACCGTTTCTAAACTGTCTTTTAGAAAGTGTCCGAGAACCACTTCACTGGATCGAAATCCGGTTCGAAGGACCAATGTTCGCGCGCGCAAGTCTGGATTCTTCGGACACTTCTAAACACTTTCAATTTTATAAACGAAAAAATACACTTTATTGCGCGAACTAAAAAACGTATTTTTTGGCGAACGAAAGACGTGTGTATCACGCGACGGTTTATTTGATCTGATTTATCCCTTCTACATATAAAGATCAGCTGGCCGGCTGACGGGTAAAGCACAACGGCAAAAGGCCTGTTCGCCCTGGATCGGTTACTACCTGCACTCGTGTAGTGAAAGAAACCAAGAAATGGTATGGGAAGGAGTGAGATCGCACTGATCGCAGATTGTGGATCATATTGGGGATGCACAAGATTCCCTGATTCTGACCTTCGTTTCTCGCTCGATCACAATGTTTTGAATATTTTTGACAGGCTGTCAATATGCTCTGTCAGACTGGTTGAGAATACGATGATGTCGTCCATGTAAACCAAACAGATGACACCAATGTGTTCTCGAAGAACATTATCCATCACACGTTGAAAGGTGGATGGGGCATTTTTCAGGCCAAACGGCATTCTCACAAACTCGTAATTACCGTTTTCGACACTAAAAGCTGTTTTCGGAATGTCCTTGTCCTCGACCTCGACCTGGTGGAATCCAGATGCGAGATCTAGGGTAGTAAAATACATACATACAAGCTAGTGAGCTTGTCTAGAATATCTGTTATGTTAGGAATGGGATAACGATCGTCAATCGTTTTCTCATTCAATTTACGGCAATCAATTACCATCCGCCATTTTTTCTTGCCGGATGCATCCAATTTTTTTGGGACGATCCATACAGGAGAAGTCCACGGGCTGTTTGACTGCCGTATGATTCCTTGATTTAGCAAGTCGGAAATCTGACGCTTTACCTCCTCTCTATGACAGAAGGGGTAGAGTTCTGTTATAATTTAAATAAGTCCCTACTTAAACAAACCTCGTCACGACGGTCGCTGTAATGTGTCACAAGGTGGTTTTTTATTTCAGACCAATCGAGATTGGTACCGTATAGTTCGAGGACGCTATCGGCGTCTCCCTGAATTTTTGTGCGAATAGCTTGTAACCATACTTTGTAGATAGTTGTGCCTCTCGCATTTTCTAGCAACGGCATTAACTTGTCGATGCTCTTTAAAAATGTATGTAATTTTATCGGATTGCCATCGAAGGATGGCAAGCCTTTAATAATCTGTGGTGTTTGAAGGGATTTTAGAATCCCTTCTATACCTGAAACGTGTTCATCGTGTCGCATTTCTCTTAATTGTGCCTGTGCGCCGTTCGCTGCTGCCTGTGCGGCGCCTACAGCTTCAGCCGCCCCGATGGCTTCTAACTGCATATGAGCGATTTGCTCATTTTTATCTGCGAGCATACGCTGTAGCTCTGCGATTTGGTGTTCCATTTCTAAACGCTAATCACTTGTCACTTTTCACTTGTGTTTAGTTACTACAGTTAGGCTAATTCGGTTAACGTTTTGCCTTTCTCATATAAAGAAAGGCTATGCAATCACTGTAAAAATCGACCTTTTAACCGAGGCCCGGAGGGCCGAGTGTCATACACCATTCGATTCAGTTCGTCGAGATCGGCAAATGTATGTGTGTGTGTATGTGTGTGTGTATGTGTGTGTCATTTAAACTCACACAATTTTCTCAGAGATGGCTGAACCGATTTTCGCAAACTTAGTTTCATCTGAAAGGTATAACGCTCCCATAAGCTGCTATTGAATTTTTAGTTGATCCGACTTCCGGTTCCGGAGTTACGGGTTGAAGAGTGCGGTCACATAGCAAATTCCCATATAAACTGGTACCACCATGATGTTCAAATGATGTAAAACATATTAAAATTGATGTAACATTACTCTAGTTTACGGGTCTGGATCACTAATGATCAATCAAAGCAGCTTTGACCACATTGGCCACCTATGACGGTTCATGACGCCCACGGGGAACCCGCCAAGTTCCTAAGCTAATATCACACCCATTCCCCAACGAATTCTCTACCGATTTTTACAAACTTGATTTCAAATCAAAGATACAATAATACCATTGACTGCTGCTGAATTTCATTCGGTTCTGACTCTTACTTCCGGAGTTACAGGGGTGTTAGTAAGGATACACTGGAATTTCCGATATAATTCGGTACAATCGTAATACCTCAGAGGCTAAAAACTATTGAAATGGTCACCAAATTACTTCTAATCGCAGATCTAGATCACTGATTGCCAATCAAACATTCTTTGAATATATTGTCCACTATCGACGATTCCGGAAGTCCGGAATTCCGGGAATATTCCACAATTAAAGTCACATCGGTTCTTCGGAGATGGCTGGACCGATTTTCTCAAACCAAGTCTCAAATGGAAGGCAAAATATGCAGTTGAGCATTGCGTCGCCGCCCCTCCCCCCCATCGCCTTGCCCTTACACCTCCCTCCTTCATCACTCCCCTCCCCTTGGACCACCCTCACGCCCGCATTTCCTTCATCCACCCCGTATACCGAAATAAGATGAAGGATTTCTGACGCATCCTCCACTCCCACTCTACTAACCCCCATTCCCTCCACTTTCAAACCCATTCCACCAACATTTCAAAATATAATCACATGAAGATAACATTGCTGATTAAGCTAATTAAATATTATTCTTTTGCCTTTCTCATATAGAAAGGTTATGCAATTTCTCCAAAAACCGACTTTCTAACCGAGGCCCGGAGGGCCGAGTCTCATATAACATTCGACTCAGTTCGCCGAGATCGCAAAATATCTGTGTGTATGTATGTATGTATGTATGTATGTATGTATGTATGTATTTATGTATGTATGTATGTATGTATGTATGTATGTATGTATGTATGTATGTATGTATGTATGTATGTATGTATGTATGTATGTATGTATGTATGTATGTATGTATGTATGTATGTATGTATGTATGTATGTATGTATGTATGTATGTATGTATGTATGTATGTATGTATGTATGTATGTATGTGTGTGTGTATGTGCGGAATTGTTAACAAAATGTCCACATCGGTTTCTCGGAGATGGCTGAACCGATTTTTACAAACTAAGATTCAAATGAAAGGTATAATATTCCCATAGATTGCTATTGAAATTCATTTCCAGCCGACATCTTGTTCCGGATTACGAGTTGAAGAGTATGGTTACAAAACAAAATTTGCTGATTTGTCCACATCGGTTTCTCGGAATTTTCTGAACCGATTTTAACAAACTTGATTTTAAATTAAAGGTCCATCAGCTGCTGTTGAATTTTGTGTGGATCCGAGTTCTGGTTCCTGAA
Organism: Topomyia yanbarensis; assembly: GCF_030247195.1. Taxonomy (NCBI): domain Eukaryota; kingdom Metazoa; phylum Arthropoda; class Insecta; order Diptera; family Culicidae; genus Topomyia; species Topomyia yanbarensis. The sequence goes on from NC_080671.1 coordinate 279,218,099, forward strand.
TTACAGGGTGATACGTACGATCACGCAGCAAATCCCGATTCTAACGAATTCTGCGATGAATGTAAAAAGGTGATTTTTTTTCCAAAATGTAAACACAACTGTTGAATTTGTTGATCTAGGTCACCAACAGTCATTCAAAGTCTCTTTGGCCACCATCGACGGATCCGGAAGCATCCAAATTCAGAATAACGATTATATTGGTTTCTCGAAAATGGCTAGACGGATTTGATCAACTTAGTCTCAAATGAAAGGTGTTGCGTCCCTGGAAACTGATATTAAATTCCATCTCCATCCGAATTCCGGCTCCGGAGTTAGGTGGTGAGGAGTGTAGAAAACTCCGATTCAAACCGATACCGCTATGAATGCAAAAAGGTGCTCTTATGTGTACTTACCAAGTGTAATAAGAAAGAAAGACATTTCCATAATGTTATATTGTACGAACCAGCTATTAAATCATAGTTAGTAGAAATGAGAAAGGCACAATTGCACCTCTAGGTGGATTAAAACAGGACTTTCTGGGACTTTGCCGATTTCGCACCTTTTTGCCTTTCTCATATAAAGAAAGGCTATGCAATCACTGTAAAATTCGACTTTTTAACCGAGGCCCGGAGGGCCGAGTGTCATACACCATTCGATTCAGTTCGTCGAGATCGGCAAATGTCTGTGTGTGTGTATGTATGTGTGTGTATGTGTGTGTGTATGTGTGTGTGTATGTGTGTGTGTGTGTCATTTAAACTCACACAATTTTCTCAGAGATGGCTGAACCGATTTTCGCAAACTTAGTTTCATCTGAAAGGTATAACGCTCCCATAAGCTGCTATTGAATTTTTAGTTGATCCGACTTCCGGTTCCGGAGTTACGGGTTGAAGAGTGCGGTCACACAGCAAATTACCATATAAACTGGTACCACCATGATGTTCAAATGATGTAAAACATATTAAAATTGATGTAACATTACTCTAGTTTGCGGGTCTGGATCACTAATGATCAATCAAAGCAGCTTTGACCACATTGGCCACCTATGACGGTTCATGACGCCCCCGGGGAACCCGCCAAGTTCCTAAGCTAATATCACACCCATTCCTCAACGAATTCTCTACCAATTTTTACAAACTTGATTTCAAATGAAAGATACAGTAATGCCATTGACTGCTGCTGAATTTCATTCGGTTCTGACTCTTGCTTCCGGAGTTACAGGGGTGTTAGTAAGGATACACTGGAATTTCCCATATAAATCGGTACAATCGTAATACCTCAGAGGCTAAAAACTATTGAAATGGTCACCAAATTACTTCTAATCGCAGATCTAGATCACTGATTGCCAATCAAACATTCTTTGAATATATTGTCCACTATCGACGATTCCGGAAGTCCGGAATTCCGGGCATATTCCACAATTAAAGTCGCATCGGTTCTTCGGTGATGACTGAACCGATTTTCTCAAACCAAGTCTCAAATGGAAGGCAAAATATGCAGTTGAGTATTGCGTCGCCGCCCCTCCCCCCCGCCTTGCCCTTAAACCTCCCTCCTTCATCACTCCCCTCCTCTTGGACCACCCTCACGCCCGCATTTCCTTCATCCACCCCGTATACCGAAATAAGATGAAGGATTTCTGACGCATCCTCCACTGTTCAAACCCATTCCACCAACCTTTCCAAATTAAAATCACATGAAGATAACATTGAACTCATGCTTATTAAGCTAATTAAATATTATTCTTTTGCCTTTCTTATATAGAAAGGTTAAGCAATTGCTCCAAAAACCGACTTTCTAACCGAGGCCCGTAGGGCCGAGTCTCATAACATTCGACTCAATTCGCCGAGATCGCAAAATATCTGTGTGTATGTATGTGTGTATGTATGTATGTATGTATGTATGTATGTATGTATGTATGTATGTATGTATGTATGTATGTATGTATGTATGTATGTATGTATGTATGTATGTATGTATGTATGTATGTATGTATGTATGTATGTATGTATGTATGTATGTATGTATGTATGTATGTATGTATGTATGTATGTATGTATGTATGTATGTATGTATGTATGTATGTATGTATGTATGTATGTATGTATGTATGTATGTATGTATGTATGTATGTATGTATGTATGTATGTATGTATGTATGTATGTATGTATGTATGTATGTATGTATGTATGTATGTATGTATGTATGTATGTATGTATGTATGTATGTATGTATGTATGTATGTATGTGTGTTTCTATTGAATTTCATTTTCAACCGACATCTTGTTCCGGATTACGAGTTGAAGAGTATGGTTACGAAACAAAATTTGTTGATTTGTCCACATCGGTTTCTCGGAATTTTCTGAACCGATTTTGACAAACTTAATTTTAAATGAAATGTCCATCAGCTGCTGTTGAATTTTGTGTGGATCAGAAGTTCTGGTTCCTGAATTACAGGGTGATACGTACGATCACGCAGCAATTCCCGATTCTAACGAATCCTGCGATGAATGTAAAAAGGTGATTTTTTTTCCAAAATGTAAACACAACTGTTGAATTTGTAGATCTAGGTCCCCAACAGTCATTCAAAGTCTCTTTGGCCACACTGGCCACCATCGACGGATCCTGAAGTATCCAAATTCAGAATAACGGTTATATTGGTTGCTCGAAAATGGCCAGGGCCGTCGAGAGCCGCGGCGGGCCCCAAGGCTAGTGTTACTGACGGGCCCTTCTCAACTTACTTATTTGAATCTTGATTAGAGGAATTGTATATATTCATTCAAATATCAAACTATGTTGCTATTACTAAAATTTCCATTGGTACGAGTTTTTCAATTTGCGAGTTCCCGGGTGCTCTTTTGGCCTGTTGAAAATGTACGCAATGGTTAACAACCTTATTAGAGGTATATGTAGCTCATCCGTACATTCGCACCTTGTTTGTGTCATCGTCTTTATATACAAAGAGGTACTGACTTCATGTTGCCACATTCAATGATATATTTCATTTTGCGCAACAAATGCTTCTACTAGTCTAAAAAATAATCAGTACGCTATGTCCAGCTATGAAATTCTAGGGTGTAGACATTGATCATCTTTACTTCCATTTGCAAATTTGATATTTTTTCATTTCTCCAACAGATGATTTCAAGAGACATCTCGAAAAGTAAACAGGAATACAGTTTGACCAAAGTAGGGCCACTTTCTGCTTTGATCGTCATTCATTTTTATTCACGTTCGACACAGTAGGTTGAAGTACGATATTTTGCTTCTGTGGTTTAGACAAAACGATATACGATTTTTCTGTTGGTAGCGGTGGAGCAGTTTTTAGCTTTTGTTGTAAGCAAGATGAGAAGGTAGCAGATGCAGCTCGTAATTTTCATTTCAAAATATAAAACAACCGAGAAAATTTTCTAATCATAGCTTTTATGAAGGTTTTTTTTGGGAAAGCAATGTGACGTTTTAATGTAGAAGTCGGTGTTAATACGCTATTGAAATATGTAGTAACAGACAAAAAATGATGCAGAACGCAGTAATAAGGAATTAAACGCAAATAAAACAACTGTGAGTGCAGCGGGCAACCGTCTGCTGGTACTGGTGACTGAATTGAACTGATTTGATTTCTTTATTTCGCACATATCAATTGGATTCTTATGGATATCACAAACATCTCAAACGAGGGTTAAAATTATTGTTCCATCTTAACACAAAGAATTTTAGGCAAAAAATTATTTTAACGTGCTCTGCCGTTCTACGCCCAATTGTCCCATGTTGCAAAACTGACAACTGAGAAAAACGCGATTGAAGATGAAAATTATATTAGCAATCTGAAGGGAAACGGTGTAACAAATAAAGCTTTAGCCTAAAATTACGTTCATAGCAATCGTTTCCAACATAATCAGTCAAGTTTTTCATTATAGAGATCCAATTAACGTTAGTTTTTACAAAAAAATGTTAAGTGGGACTGTAATGCCGAGAAATCGAAAGGAAACCGGAAAATTCTTCGCATATAAGTCCCATAACGATCTATGTAAACGATGCTCATAACTCATTTTTTACAAAAGTGTATGTCGTGAGTTTTTCTGTTACTTGGGGAATTTTTTGCGTCATCAAAATTGGAAATAGGGTAAAGTACCTATTTTTACTCTATTTAGAAGGGTACCTCACAAAATAATTAATTACTCTGCCTACACTCGATGGAGTGCATATAATTTGGCATCCACAACCTTGCTTCGTTCTTAAGAACCAATCTAATAACACAAATGGCCTAAAATCGATGAAATGCTAGTAGCTTGATCGCAACATAAGCTCCAATCGAGTGCCCCATTTGTCGCCCTACCATTTGACTCAATGTATTGAACAAAGATAGCAAACGTTGCACTAACCAACGGCTTCAATTGGGTAACGTGATAATAAAAACATTGCGAAAATAGACTCATTGTTCTGTTCGTACAAGATTGTTCTCACTGCTGTGATTAATATTACCACTGCCATCTTTTTTCAATGAACCTGTATTTTTTCATCAATTTTTTAAGTGCCCGACATCTAGCGTAATGCACTTCTTAACTAAACGCTACGTAATTTTTTATTGTGATCTTTTTTGGGATTTTTGTTAGTGGGACAATTATGCGTATAATATCAACAATGGGACAAACAGACTTGGTATTTTTTCACGAAGTCTTCGAACAAACTGTATGATTTGGATGTGTTTTCTGAAAATATACATCAAAAAGGACTGTTTGATGAAAAAAATGACCAAAAATCAACATGGGACAATTATGCGTAGAACGGCAGTGCTATAAAAATACAAATAAAAAATTATTTCAATTACCTGTTAATTAAGGTCAGTCTACCTTCTCATCCCGCCCGGAGTTTAAGCTAAAATCGTTCCGCTACAGATCCACGGCAAAAACTAGCCCCACTGTGGATAAATTGTGTTGCTATTGGTTTTTGGAAATGTTCTTTGAGACCAGCTATTCGAGAAGTGAAACAATTACTAAAAGTACAGAAGACGCTCAATCTGGCAGGAGTCATTCGTTAAGCGAAACAACATACAACACGCCAACGAATGCGACAACGTCAACTATAGCATCCCCGTATATATATAGACAACGGCTCTAGACAGGTTCGCTTACACGATTTAACTCCGCTCACTACTGACATAACGATAAAAAAAAAGTTTATATCAAGGTACGGAGAAATGGATTTAATAACTTAGAGGAACATTTTCCAGGGTGATTCTAATCCTTTTCTTGTGGTGAGAATGCTTGTGACCAAACAAATTCCTTTTTACATAACCAATTTATGCATATTAACCGAAAATGGAACATCTCATAAGAAAACCCCGGTTATGCACCCAGGGCAGATTCCTATACGCAAATTCTCCAAAAAGACACTGCACCACGGAAACCATTGTACAGAAGTAGCTACGAAAAGTCCGCCTACTATACCCGTAAACAGCACATCGTCATCTTATGCCAATCCACAAAAAGCTTCAAAATCAAGATTTACGGGAAACAAATATTCACTCAATAAAAATACTCCCAGTTCCTCCAAACCAACAACCGGTACCACCAGCAAAGAAACTAACGCAGAAGAGGACGGATACGTCCGCGTGCTTGCATTCCTGTTTGGCGCTGTATTGCTTTCTTCGAAAATACATTGAAATGGCTTCTGAACATTTTGTTAAGTATTCTGTCAATTCAAAAAACTCGGTTTTGGTGACCTAGTACATATAGTGGACAATTCCTCTAAGAACGTTTGTTTTAACAAAAGTCAAATATCAAATAAAGCTCTGGTATCCACATTACATTACATTACAATTATTATTTTTATTGCTCTTCTATGAATACCGGACGTTTTCACCCATCTTCCGGGTAAAAACGCGGGCCCCCAAACGCGACCCGGGCCCCAGGGCAATTGCCCCGGCTGACCCGCCCTCTCATCGGGCCTGAAAATGGCTAGACCGATTTCATTAACTTAGTCTCAAATGAAAGGTGTTGCGTCCCCAGAAACTGATATTAAATTCCATCTCCATCCGACTTCCGGCTCCGGAGTTACGGGTTGTGGAGTGCGATCACATAGAAAACTCCGATTCAAACCGATACCGCGATGAATGCAAAAACGTGCTCTTATATATACTTACCAAGTGTAATAAGAATGAAAGACATTTCCATAATGTTATATTGTACGAACCAGCTATTATATCATAGTTTGGAGAAATGAGAAAGGCACAATTGCACCTCTAGGTGGATTAAAACAGGTTTTTCAGTTCAATATTACCGTGGCTGTTTTTTCTTTTTCAAAATTTTAGAACTCGAATAATGATTTATTTTCCTGTATATAGTTGTCATGTGATGTATAATAATAAAATGTAATATATGCATTTAAAAGTTTTTAATGAATATAAACAACGCACACATTCTCGTGATTCATGATTGAGAAAGGCACAATTGCACCGCTAGGTGGATTAAAATAGGTTTTTTTGTTTTATCTTAGTACGTTCACTTATGTGATATACAAACTCTCGCTTACCACTGGTGGGGGCTTGAGTTTCTGAATTAGTAAGATTTTTAGGGTTTTTTGGTGGACGGGATGGCGCTTTATTTTTTTCAAGAAGCAACCAATCGTCCTTTATATTAAAATGTATAGGTCATCGCTTCAAATTTAAAGTTATATGACGAATATTTTAAAATTCTGAACTTCTTCGTATTTACTGAATCGTCCTAACACACTCTATTATTTAGTAACATACATACAATATTGTGTTTCTCCACGTTTGTGCAAACATTTTGACATAATAATATCCATGTATAATATGTAGGACTATTGAGTAAACAGGTAATTTTCAAACCGTGAAACTAACAAGTCGCAAAGAATTTCAACCACGTAGATTCTAAAAATCCTATCTACTAAAAACTCGAAAAAGTATAGCAATTTTTGAAAATCTACTATTTATTGCATATATTACAAGTCTAGAAGCTCTAAGGATTGCATTGGTGTAAGGAAAATTGAAATTGGTTGACAAACGGTCGTGATACGATTGTTTGAACAGAAAAACTCATTTCGTCTATACTGACTCTCAATTACTGTTTTTACAATTACTTCAGATATACAAATTTGTTTTCCATCATTCTTTGTTCACTGTTTTTATAAAAGATTTACCTATCCAATGGTGAAGAAAGAATTAAAATTGGTGAGCAAACAGCTAAGATATGGCAAGTCAAAAAAGCGTTCCAATTTTTTTTCTCACTGACTTTGTTATACTCTTTTTACTCTAACTTACGGTAGACAACTCTATTTCAATTCGACGTGTTCACAAAAGACATACCTTTCTATTGGTGAAGACAGATTTAAAATCGATTATATAACGGCTGAGATATGTCCGGTCAAAGTAAGCGTTCCCATTTTTTTTACCCCCTTGGTATTCCGAGTGTTAACAACAACACCAATAGTTATGACATTTTTTACTGAATTTGTTTCCATTGCCGATATTTCATATATTTTTGCATACAAACATAAAATTTCTTTTGAGTAAACCAGAAGCATCCGAACAAATTTGTATTTGGAAGGGGGGATCTGGAACCAATTACCATTCGGTTGAGTGGTGTTTCGAAAAAAAAGTCAATTGTTTTGACAATCTAGCTCTCATGTTTTCTTCAGTGAAACATGTATCTGAAGCTTTTTTTGTGAAATATCTCATTCGAGAACAGGGTTGCCATTTTTGTGGTCTGTATGGCAGAATAACAGTTTTGGCAATACCGTTTTATTACATAGCATTGAAACATGTTGTGAATTCATAGTTTTGGTAAAATATGGTGAGTATACTAGCACACGAAGCTGGCATCTTAGAGTATTCAGATTTGACAAAGTTACACTGCCTATGATCGCAAATCAGTCCCATAAATATAGAAAATCCCATAGAAAACGGGACAAATATACAATCATGAGCAGAAGTTTGAGACAAGCCTTTTGAAAAGCACAAATTTCGCTCGCCAATTCTTTTGCTCCAGAGCGAAAACTCAAAATTGCCATAATTTTGAATTTTTCCAAGTACAAAGTTCTCCATTTTTATCCTGTGGTAAAATAAGATATTGCTCGACACATTCGAAAAGTGGTAATTATTTATTTATATATTTTAGCCTTTGGCTTCACTCAAGGCTTACTCTAGCCAATCCCAAGTGCGAGTATTCATCGGGGATTCGTATTTTTATGAGAATTTGACTTTATTAGTATATAGCATAGCAAGTAACTACAGGCGTGAGCTTCAATTTTGAATCCTTTAAAATATTCTGAAACAATCTACTAGTCCTTCATTTTTCGCTTATATGTTGTGTTTTCACAGTCTACTCTACATTTTCCAATAAATTCAAATAGAGAAATCATTCAAGCACTTGAAAAGTTTGTATTTCTGAATAAAATTGATCAATATGCTTTGGATTTTTCATGGGTATACAATTTTACCGGGCCCTAGAGGCCTGCCTTTTAGCGTTAGGATTTTAACTTGCCTTCACAAGGATTATTATTTCACAATGGTTTCATTGTTTAACTGTTTGTTATAATCTTTGAATGTTTCTTGCAAAGCGAAATGAACAAAAAACACGTAAGGGGAAACTTTGTACCGCTATCTCGACCGTGCTTATCAAACAGTATCATTCAATCAGCGAATGGAGCTGAAAGCTTATCGCTTATAGCTACATTTTATTGTATTGAAATATGGAGGTATGTGTCTAAATTAGATCCTTGATAAACTTTATTGGAAATCGAAGAAAAATCGAATGGAACTGATATACCTTTACGAGCAGATAATATATTCCACTATCGCACAGTTTATCATTTGCACTATACCACTGCTCACAGCAACAAAAATTTATTCACAAACCTATGTAGTACGGAAAAAATACATAGCTAATACCGTCTTTGCACTACTTCCTTCCTTTGCATTTTGTAGACCACATCAAAGCATTATTCCTCCCACTTTCCAAGATAGAGGGGAAATATCATCTCATAACGTTGTTTTTTGCACACTAGCGCCGCCAATCGGAGAAATTCTTAAACATGTTCTTGACCCAAGAGAAGACCTGCCCTCGACTTACAACTTTGTTGAACACCTCAAAGCATTTCCCTCCCATCTTCATAGATACAGAGAAAATTCCATCTCATAACGTTGTTTTTTGCACACTAGCGCCGCCATTCGGAGAAATTCTTAAACATGTTCATGATCCAAGAGAAGACCTGCCCTCGACTTACAACTTTGTTGAACACCTCGAAGCATTTTCCCTCCCATCTTCGTAGATACAGAGAAAATGCCATCTCATAACGTTGTTTTTTGCACACTAGCGCCGCCAATCGGAGAAATTCTTAAACATGTTCTTGACCCAAGAGAAGACCTGCCCTCGACTTACAACTTTGTTGAACACCTCAAAGCATTTTCCCTCCCATCTTCGTAGATACAGAGAAAATTCCATCTCATAACGTTGTTTTTTGTACACAAGCGCCGCCAATCGGAGAAATTCTTAAACATGTTTTTGACCCAAGAGAAGACCTGCCCTCGACTTACAACTTTGTTGAACACCTCAAAGCATTTTCCCTCCCATCTTCGTAGATACAGAGAAAATTCCATCTCATAACGTTGTTTTTTGTACACAAGCGCCGCCAATCGGAGAAATTCTTAAACATGTTCTTGACCCAAGAGAAGACCTGCCCTCGACTTACAACTTTGTTGAACACCTCAAAGCATTTTCCCTCCATCTTCGTAGATACAGAGAAAATTCCATCTCATAACGTTGTTTTTTGCACACTAGCGCCGCCAATCTGAGAAATTCTTAAACAGATCCAAGAGAAGACCTGCCCTCGACTTACAACTTTGTTGAACACCTCAAAGCTTTTTCCCTCCCATCTTCGTAGATACAGAGAAAATGCCATCTCATAACGTTGTTTTTTGCACACTAGCGCCGCCAATCGGAGAAATTCTTAAACATGTTCTTGGCCCAAGAGAAGACCTGCCCTCGACTTACAACTTTGTTGAACACCTCAAAGCATTTTCCCACCCATCTTCGTAGATACAGAGAAAATTCCATCTCATAACGTTGTTTTTTGCACACTAGCGCCGCCAATCGGAGAAATTCTTAAACAGATCCAAGAGAAGACCTGCCCTCGACTTACAACTTTGTTGAACACCGCAAAGCATTTTCCTTCCCATCTTCGTAGATACAGAGAAAATTCCATCTCATAACGTTGTTTTTTGTTTATCGTTTTATTTCAATTGCCATATCCCTTTTTTCAACCCACTTACTGCTGAAAATTCCATGGGGTGTAAATATAGGGACGGAATGGCAAACTCGCACCACAACTTTTTTCCTGAACCGTTTTTCGTGAAATTTTTTTCTCAGATCTGTTCATAACAAACTTGTGAACAATCAGACGAGGGGGTTTTCCCGAATTTTTTCTCGTTCTTAAGTAATTTGAGACAATGCATTGAAAGTTGGTGTTTTCGGCGAAACACCGTGCCCTGGGGAAAGTTTCACCTTAATTCCTAAACTTTTTCATCTCAACTCGACGCATTCCCAAAATAAAAACATTTTCAGCAAATGTTAGAAGTTATGCAAATTTTCGGTGAGCAGTTAAGTTTCATAGACGTTAAAGCAATTCCAGTTTCGCTTCCTATTAAAAACAACCCAAATCCATATTACAGTACATCCCTCCAAAACTGAACTCAATATCTATTGGAATAGTTTTAGGCAAGTATTTGATATTGATGTTATTAGACAACTGTGAGATCAAGACCAATAGATCAGTTACAGATCAGGATCGCATTCTCACAATTTTTTAAAGGCCCTCATGATGTTTCAAACAATAGGTTATCAATGTACTGATCAGATAATTATAAATAATAATAAATTTTTAACTTCAATCCAATTATTTTTGTTGTAAGGGGGGAGGGGTGTGGTTAAACCCCAAAGCATCCTCTTGGCTACACAGAGTTATTCATTTCGCTTTTCATTTTCCGAGATATGTTTCAGATCGATCCGAGCGTTATAAGTCAGAAGGTTCGCGCAAACGACAATTTTTGCACCGATAGGTGATCAAGTTCCTACTAGTCAACTTGGAATTGTTCGGTGGTTATTCTAGCGGTTCTAGATAGAAAAATAAAATACGAAATTCGTTTTATCGAAATAATATTTGGCTCATTTAAATTGATTATTACTATATTGAACAACAAATAGCCACAAACAACAAGCCATAACTTTTAAAGTATTCGAAATATGTATTTGATGCCTTCAGTAAAGTTATTTGCAAAAGTGAGAGCTAGAAATTAGCTGAAGACATTATTTCAATACAATCTTTTCCAAGAAAATTTATGAAAATATCTCGCTGTTGTGCTATCTTATGACATTATGACACCATTTCCGATCGTTTTTCCCCGTTGGATACCACCAGTCCTAAATAAGGTATTGGAACGTAAATCAAAAGACCAAAAATTGAATTATTAGTTTAATTCAAATGGGCGCACAGTGTCGCCTAGTCGGACAAAACCTCAAAATTTTATTTTAGATTTTTCATGATTTAACATTTTTCTATGTTTCTATAACAAGTTAAATAGTCTTCTCAAAATATAAAGTCCCGAGGACGAGCGTTCTATTTTTTACAGAACTTCAAAGGTGAAATAGATGATGAATTCTGAGGAAAACTATTTCAAACCTAAGTTATTCAAATGAATATATATTTTTAGTTAAGATTCCGATTGGGGTCAAACTGATTTCATTTGAAAGCTTATTCGCTGGACTTATAGATGCCATTCGATTTAGTCGATACAAGCCTTTCATCTCGCTCAGATATGAAAAATAAGTAATAAATCGTGCAATAATTTAAAGTTATAATGTTCAAAGTGGTTATACTTTTTTTTGGAACGGTTCGAAAAGATCGCTTGTTGCTCGTGATACTTGCAAATTAGTGTACTGTCCAAAAATGAATATCTTGTGTTGCCCCTTTCTGCCCCGAGGTATGAAAAAACGTCATTTTTCATGATACGTCTGAAGGAGACGCATGGTAACCTTTGACTACCCAGGGTTCGTAATATAATTTATGGATGTGTCTTATCATTATCAACAATTGAAAAAATGCGTATTCTGCTAAAAAATCCACCGCTCCTGTTTTTTTGAAAATGAATTTTCGGAAATAGTGCACTTTATATTCGTAAATGTTAAATTTTCGAACCACTCTAAGTGCCAAAATTTTGAGGCAATAAGAAAACAAAAAATAAACATCATATATGAATTCAGCGTCACAAAATACCCTAATGTGAAGTGTTCATCAAATTCGGGCCACTTTTGAGGTTTTGTCCGACTTTTGTATGGAAGGTGATCACTGTGGGGCGGGTTCGCTCCCGTCATACCTCTGTTCACTGGGCAAGGAACCAGAAATCGACAGTCTTCATTAGCTCTGTCACCCATCGAAGTACGGTGGGTAATGAACTAAAAATTAGACATCAGATGATAATAAAAACCCAGGCCTTGATATCTACCAGGGAAATTAAATAGATCAAATGTGTTGCGGTGATCAGCTGCCGTTGTGTGTGATTCTCGCTTTGCAGGCAGGGTACGATCACCGTCGTCAGTGGGATAATCATATGTTCTATCTTGGATGTCACCATACCCAGGGATAGCATAAGGGTTAGTGCATTGCGTTCGATTCTCGCCTCTGGGGGGAATTTGTTCCACATGGTTGTTTTGCTTCACTCACCATTTCCGATCGTTTTTCCCCGTTGGATGCCAGGTATTGGTATTGGCACTTAAGTCAAAAGACCAAAAATTGAATTATTAGTTTATATCTCGGAGAATGAAAAGCGAAATGAATAACTCTGTGCAGTCAAGAAGAGGCTTTGGGGTTTAACCACACCCCTCCCCCTCACAAAAAAATAATTGGATTGAAGTTAAAAATTTATTGATGCTGACTGATTTAATTCAATATTACAATGGTAATTATCTGATCAGTACATTGATAATCTATTATTTGAAACACAATGAGGGCCTTTGAAAAATTGTGAGAATGCGATCCTGATCTGTAACTGTTGTTCACAGTTGTCTAATAACATCAATATCAAATACTTGCCTAAAAATATTACAATAGATATTGAGTTCAGTTTTGATGTGGTGTACTTTAATATGGATTAGGGTCTTTTTTAATAGGAAGCGAAACTGGAATTACTTTAATGTCTATGAAACTTAACTGCTCACCGAAAACTTGCATAACTTCCAACATTTGCTGAAAATGTTTTTATTTTGGGAATGCGTCGAGTTGAGACGAAAACGTTATAGAATTAATAATGAGAAAACCACCTTCCAAAAGTAGGGAAATTTATGAAAAATTGCATTCTCCGTTCCGCCAATTTCGCAGGTTTAGTATCTTCGATGAATTTTGTTAGCGTTAAACAGCACATCATTTGATAAAAAAATTTTGGTGTTACATCCTTCAAGAAGTATTTATGGCGAATTTACTCTTCAAACAAACTTAGTTTCAGACTTAATGTCGTCAGCAAAATTTTGGAGAGCGCTATTACAAACAGCTTTGTTGAATATATTTTAAGCTATTTCTATTTAATTTTAATTTTATATATATATATATATATATATATATATATATATATATATATATATATATATATATATATATATATATATATATATATATATATATATATATATATATATATATATATATATATATATATATATATATATATATATATATATATATATATATATATATATATATATATATATATATATAGATATATCGTTTTTCTCGCATTGTGCTAAATGGCGCTTGTCATAAGATAGCACAACAGCGACGATATATCAAACAGTAACGATTTCTATTATATACTCGATATATACGTAAGAGATACAAATGATTTCTTACCGTTGAAATGGAGCAAAGCACGACATTCTGGCTTCTTTTCTATTGGAAAATCTCAAAATACAAAATACCACACTTTTGCGCTAAAGGAACAGACAATAATCACTTGCAGTATATGATTATCTGTTACAATATGCTAACATTTGATAGCTATAATGCTAAATTATTATTATCGTTTCCAAATTCATCTGAACAGAAACATGTCGAATACGTGCAAGTTACCCCGCTTTTGTAAGTTACCCCGTGTAACGGTATTCATGTTCTAAACTCACCACCGTCCAATATTTATTACAAAAATGAAAAACGCTTTTAATCCACCTAACAGTGTGATGATACACTTCTTATAACTCTTATCGCTCACTTCGAGTATTATATCGATTGAGAATATTTAGAACTTGATGCTTCGCGATGGTTTTGATAACACATACTACATGGGATAGTGGCCGGACTCAGAGAAACGCTCAAATTAGCATAGGACAATATCAATGAATCAGTCTATCTTCTGACGTCACACAAAGCAGAAGCAAAAAAAATCGCTACGCTATAGCAGGCTATAGGCACCAGTGAATCAAGCTAGCTATTGTTCTATATCAGGTTCGTCGCGGTGCGTATGTGTGCGGTAAATGGATTGTCCGCACCGCAACAGTAAAAAAATAATAAAACCGCACCGCTTACCGCAACCGCACTTTATTTACCGCACCGCATCGCGCGGTAATGCGGTAAAATTTTTGTATTTTTTAAAATAGTGTTGAAGAATTGTTCATTTGTATAACCATATCACGGTGTTCCTAAAACCGTTGTTAACAAAAAAATGACCATAAATTTGTCATACGACATTCGAAAGATACAGTATCCAAGCATCTTCTCAGTGAATATCAAAATGATCCATCGAGGGATTCGAGAGAAATTGCAATTTGAAATTTTATGACACGTTTCATAAGGCTACCAGCGACCACCCACGGATTTGGTCCTATCTTTATAAACAAAAAATATTTGTCTACTTATTTAGTACATGGCATTCGAAAGATATAGTAATCAAGTATATCCCCTGCAAGTTTGAAAATATTTCATTGACGAAATCGAAATTTATAACGGTTTGGATGTGGTATGCGGTCGTAGATGGGTTTTCTACTAGACTTCAAGCGTGAATCCATGTTTGTGCATTGACTATTTAGATCGTTTATACGTGTCGCGGTTTTTAAAGGAAAACCTTACCATTTAATTATATAAATATAATGTACAAAAGGTGTTATTTATATGGTGCACTGAAAAAATATGAAAATAGGGTTGTCTACCAAACGTTAAATATAATGTGTAAATTAAAAAAAAATGATAAAAGTCGGAATGTTTACTTCAAAAGGCTCTATCTCAATGGTTTGTTGGCGGATTCTTATTATTTTTTCATTATTGAACAGGTAATTTAATCCGTTAATTTTCATTAAGAAGAATATAAAATAGAGTCATCTACATCAACAAATAGACAATATAATTGATCTCAACTATATGTATTATCATTATTTAGTGAATATTTTTGTTTTAAAAATAGCGGTCTATCCATGTTTATATACTAGTTGATTGTAATTGCTGTATAAACATCTGAATGTCAAATTCTCATGATAAGTTCAATTCGACAATAAAACTGACAATAGTTAGAGATATGAGCAGATGAACTTGTACTAATAACATCCCCTTTGACCAGTTTTAACATCTGTCAACCCAACCAGCGAATCACGATTGTACAAAATTTCCAACCATGACCGTATCATTACATAAATTGATCTGAATCAGCAAATACCCTCATATTTTTTAAATTTATGGTTTTATTTTTCCATGATTTGTAGTTTGCGTTCGTTGCATTCCACTAATGTATAGAAATTGATAGGTCGTCGTTTTGAATATAAAGATATTCACTAAATAGTGATAATACATATAGTTGAGGATAATTATGTTGCCTATTGTTTGAAGCAGGCAACTCTATTTTATATTCTTTTTAATGAAAATTAACGATGAGACGTCTACTTTTTCAATAATGAAAAAATAATTAGAATCGGTCAACAATCCATTGAGATATGGCCTTTTGAAGTAAACATTCCGACTTTTATCCATTTTTTTTAAATTTACACATTATATTTAACGTTTGGTAGACAACCCTATTTTCATATTTTTTCAGTGCACCATATAAATAACACCTTTTGTACTTTATATTTATATAATTAAATGGTAAGGTTTTCCTTTAAAACCGCGACACGTATAAACGATCTAAATAGTCAATGAACAAACATGGATTCACGCTTGAAGTCTGGTAGAAAACCCATCTATGACCGCATACCACATCCAAACCGTTATAAATTTCGATTCCGTCAATGAAATATTTTCAAACTTGCAGGGGATATGCTTGATTACTATATCTTTCGAATGCCATGTACTAAATAAGTAGACACATATTTTTTGTTTATAAAGATAGGACCAAACCCGTGGGTGGTCGCTGGCAGAGTTAAAAATATTCAAATTCATTGAATGAAAATTGATCATATTCAGCCGCATTCATTTTCAATATTCAGTGACGCAGCTGAAAACGTCAAACGAATAAACCGCCCATTCATCCATGCACATTTTCACTCGTCTCCGATTATTACATGAAGCGACCGTGGAGCAACGAATCAAACGCATCAAAGTAGGCCCTGGAACAATGTAAGTGATGATGACTGTTGTTTCGTATGCTTCACCGGCATTTGAAAACATTTTCCTAGATAATTAGTTAAATGAATATATTGTACGATATTCAACTGAATGAATAATGTGGATATTTGAATGAATATTTTTTCTATTCACCGCGAGTCGCATCAGGTTCATTTTCAGCCGTCAAAAAAGAACTTCGATTATTTTTAACTCTGGTCGCTGGTAGTCTTATGAAACGTGTCATAAAATTTCAAATTGCAATTTCTCTCGAATCTCTCGATGGATCATTTTGAAATTCATTGAGAAGATGCTTGGATACTGTATCTTTCGAATGCCGTATGACAAATTTATGGTCATTTTTTTGTTAATAACGGTTTTAGGAGCACCGTGATATATAATAATAACGGTTTTAGGAACACCGTAATATATAACAAAATATGATTCTTATTAACACGAAATTTAACTTTAAGAGACTCCTCAGAATGTTAAGATTATGAAAAAAAACAACTTTTGCATTTTCTTTTAATAAAATTCCGTGCATTTTAAGGTAACATTATACATACAAAAACGTTCTACTGCATTAATGGAAAAACTTATTTTTGCAACCCTTCAGTTAATTGAAAAAATAGAATAAAAATGTAATAAGAAATGAAGTTGCATATTTTTTTCTTTAAATTTTCATATTTTCAATGTTTTTGACATATGAAAATGAAATGGATGTTTTCGGCATTTATGTAGTAAAAACCACCTTTCATTCTTAAAGGAATTTCATCAATAAAAAAATTTAAAGTCGAAATACCAGTACTTCTATATAGTAGCGAATATACTCCAATACAGTGATTTTTTTCAAGAAACAGTATTCTCATTCAAATACTAAGGTTTGAAAATATATGCTCTATAATTTTCTAAAGGCTAGTTCGAAAGTTCTAGCATTTAATGTATTTTCCTCTAATATTTTCCCAAAGAGCCAATGGCAAAAACTTCAATTGAAGTGGACGAGAGTCAAACTATGTGATATTTGGCATAGCTAATTTTCACACTCGTCACAATTTGAGAATTACAAAAAATGCAATACCCTACACTATAAAACACTAACTTCGAATAACTTTACTGCGAAGAAGCTACAAAATACTCTTTACTGAAAAATATTATGACTTAATTTGGTAGAAAATAATCGTAAATTCGAATGAAAGTACGCGAAACAAAGTCTTTTTGAGAAAGAGTCTAAAAAAACTGACTGCAGAAAAATTCACATAGAATTTACACAGCAATCAAAGAAGATAGAAATACGATATTAGTTAACGAATGATAGAATAATCAGCCTAATTTGGACCCCTCCTTATTTTGGACGCTTTACATACATTTGTCTCCTTTACTGCCAATTCCTCCAAATTCGGTTGGTTCGATGAAGATAATTATATTCTTTGGGTTGTGTTTAAGTCCCAGCATAATTAGATCATCTCTAATTCCTTTAAATAAATCAAAATTCACAGTTGAAAAATTGATATCGAAAACGATTCATAATTCCACGATTTGAAACAGGAAACGAGAGAAGTGATGCACTTTTAAATTGGATTCAAGAGCACAAATTCATTGTTTTTAATAATTTTGTCTCCATTTGGATCTTGCAATATATGTGTTTAAAATGGTTAGTTTGTAAAGTTTTACTTAGAAGTATAAAATAACTAGTGTCCAATATATGTCGTAAAAATAATAGCGTCAAATTGTTTCGGACACGGTTAGATTTTCTTTCGTAATAGCAGTCGGTTTATCAATTTAGAATAACCAAAATGTAAAAAATCAAGTAGCGATAAGTCGAATGCAGATTATATTTCTATTTCTTCTCCAATCATTAGCAAGTCAATGGAAATTATGCCAATTCAATGTTTTTATGTTTCTATATTATAGGGTGAAAACTAAAACTCGAACGTTCTCACAGAGAGGTTTTCCTAACAATGTCTTTGCTAAGCATTTGCTAAGGAAATAAATCTAGCATTCTTCTCAAATGGTTAAAGTTTTAGTCCACTTTTAAATGCAAACGTAAAACTTTATCAATTATTTTTTTGCAGTGCGGTTGCGGTAAAACCGTGCGGTAAAAGCTCTTTCCCGCACCGCATCTGCGGGAAAAAGTGGCATCGAGATCGAAATCTTTTTACAAGTTCAGACTATCTCTCATATTGCCGTCGCTCGCAGTACATACGTAGTGTATGCTTTTGCATGTCGCTCGCCATTCGATGGCATCGAGATCGAATTTTTTTTATAAGTTCCCACTATATCTCATATTGCCCGTCGCTCGCAGCACATACGTAGTGTATGCTTCTGCTTGTCGCTCGCCGTTCAAAAACTGCGGTGCGGGTGCGGTAAATACGGCGCGGATGCGGTAATTACAGCAACCGCGACGAACCCTAAGTGTACATACAAATTGTAGTGAGTGAGTTTGTCAAATAAAACAAAAGTGCCTGTGCTACGGGATAAAACGATTTCGATCAACTTTAATAAAACTCGTGTTAGACCCACAGTTCAGGAAGTGGAACAATTTATATAGGAGCTTAATCTCGCTGAAGTTACGTACATTCAGCTACATCACGTAAAAAACTGTGTTTTGATCACGTTTAGAAGCATAGCACAGGCCGAAAACTTCATTGCAAAGAAAAACATGCAACATGAGGTCGAGTTTAATAACACCAGAATCAAGATCCCCGTGTATATGGAAAACGACACGGTGGACGTGCGTATCCATGATTCGGCCCCGCGCACGAAGGAAGATTACATCAAACGAATCATGTCGCAATATGGAGAAGTAGAATCTATTACGAATGACACCTGGAGAAATTCTGTAACCATACAGCCCACTACGGAAAAACATGCGCCGAAGCAACTAGTCAAAACTCATCTACTACAGCCAACTCTAACAAGCAGCCATCGACACCTTCAGATAAACCAAAAACAACGATCCAATTAACTAATAATGCAGGTACAACGACGACGACAACCGCTCCTAAACCAACAACTAGCATCGCCAATAAAGAAGCAAATACCGATGAAGACGGATATACAACAGCGACCCGTAAAAACAAGAAACAAATAAGAACCTCTGATCGTGAACAGCAAGAAAGCCAGCAAGAAGTACCGTTGACGACATGGACGGGAACGATAACGCGAAAGAAGGCAGACTGAATGACCCCCAAGCGGCTTCACCACCAAGGAAAAGGACACGCAGCAGTAAACTGCGTCAACAAGATCTGGCAGACCGACATTCTTAGATTTTTTTTTATTTTTACTTATTGTAAAAAAAATAAAAGACCCACGGCTCAGTTGTACTAACACATTGAGCTGTTTCAAATAAAACTTTAGATTAAAAAAATATCAGTACAAGATATCTCAAAGGTTAAACCAATTTAATGGAAAGCGGAAAAATGTCCCATAAAATAGAATTACAAGCGAATAACATATATAAACTCTTCAATCAATGCATTGTGTAAAGAAAACTGAATTTTCCTAAAGGGGTATGTTGTGCTGAGTCAAAAAATTCGAAAAACAAATTTACGAATGGATTTGAAGTACATACTCTCAATAGCGTTTCCTTAAATTTCCAACGCGGCTGAGAACTAAGCACTGAAATTTCAGCTCTTCATATCTCGCTACCTCTGAAGTGCATGCGTGAATAGTGCAAACTTTACTTCGATATTGACTTTTTCTAAAAATGACTTCCCAGTAGTATCTTTGATCTGAATTATTATCCCTAATCCTAATGCCAAAGAAGAAATAAAAGCTCGAAACCCGTTAGAAAAAAAATCATTATCATTGCTGGAATTTTCTTTTCCATGAAACTTTTCGATAACCTTCCGTCACTTCTATTAAAAAATTTCAAATACTTTATAAATTACATAATCTTATTAGGGGCCATGCACTAATTACGTAAGGCTTTTTTTAGAACTTTTCAACCTCCCCCTCCCCCCTGATAAGAGTTCGTAAGATTTTGGTGAACTCCCCCCTACGTAAGATCTTATTATGATTTTCGTAATTAAAAAAGCATGTTGTTAATTCATTAAATAGAAACATAGCGAAAACGATACTTAAAGAATTATTACAAGAAAATTAATCATCAGCAGTAATTTTATTAGCATCTTAATTTCGCCCAGTAGAAATTTCAGAATAACTGCTGGGAGATATTCAGAAACTCCGATTTGGTCCTTATAGTCTGCTTCGCTATATTCGGAAATAGTTCCTTGTGATGTAAAACCTCTTCTGGTGGGAATTAATTCTGAGTTCCAACTGTGATGCTTATCGTACGCGTAGCTCCGAAGAAAATTCGTAGATGGCTATCTACGAATTTTCTTGAAGTCAAATACAGTTCACATTCTGCAAATATTCGGTCTACAAGATCTTTGACAATCGCATGACAGAACATTTTCCGGCTACCTTGCGGAAGCGAAAATTTGAAAAAGGATGTTAGCCTAATAACACGGTATCAACTCTTCTTAACTTGTAAGGCTCCATGGTGACTCCAGTTCCTGAACAGAACAATGTACCATAAAGAGTCAAGAAATTGCTGTAACTTCTCCAACACCATCGACAAATTAGTCGCTCCTCCCGCAGCCAACAATCAACAATATTCCATAACTAATTTAGGAATCATATCCAGCCGGAAAATACTTTAATTCGAGGTCCGCCCTTCCTTGACCATGATGTACAATATATACTCGTTTTGTGTAATAAACATGTTCATGGCAGAAATAAGAAATAGTACCCTTACAATATTTTCTTTATTGATTTCATTTTTCATTTTTGTTTTATGATATTACGTAAGAAAGGAAAAACCCTCCCTCCCCCTTAGATAAGAATTCGTAAGATATTTTGAAACTCCCCCTCCCCCCATATTCCCTTAAGTAATTAGTGTATGGCCCCTTAGCAACAGATGTTTAAGAAGCTTTTTTAATATTGTGTTGAAAAAGCTAAATTTGAATTTTCTCTATCTGCAACATATAAACCCTTAAGTATACCAATTAATTTGGGATACCCTTTTAACATAAACTATCGCACGAATGGGAATAGGTTCGCCGAATTTTGGAAGAGGTCGGTAAAACCTTGAAAACTGCTTAAAAATTGGTGTAGTTCGAAGCAATTGAAAGAAAATATCCTCAGAAAATGGGATGTACCTATTACTGTGAGTAATAAATATAGATAAAATTGACTAAATCGCAACATTTTTTTGATATTAAAAATGTCTTACTCCACTACCTGGGCTAGGTGTCATTCTAAAATCTAAACTATCTCCCATGTAACGAAACTATGTAAGGTTTGCACGCTTATAACTCCGATATTACTAAACGGATTTTAATCATTCATACACCAACCGATTCAGAAACATCTAACTTAAATATTGGCAATAATTTAATATCTCCCCAATAAAAGTAGACTTTTGGAAATTGTTAAAATTAAAAAGTTCACGAAACACGGGAAAATTTCCATTCGTGAGGCAGATTTCTCAGCCACAGCCGTCATTAGAGGGCACTTTAGTGGCTCAATCAAACACGAAAAGTCATAAATAGAAGCGACGCATGTCCGTTTAAATCAGTTGTTGCTAATATCCCATACGAACAACGTCTCCGGGCGATGCAATAAGCGCTATCGATTTTCGGCAACGTTGGCATTTGCACACACTCGCACCTAAGTGACTAAACCATATACGGTTAGTTTATAAATAGAGGTGACGCGTACACGTTTGAATCAGTTTTTGTTGTTATGTCGAACGGATAAGATCATGGCTGCAGCGTCTGGACGCTACACTAAGCAGTAGACGCTATGCATTTTCGGCAGCGGTGGCCGTGTACGGATTTTTCAGGTACCAGCACGGTGTCACAGAATGATTTGCAAAGTGGGTGGGTGGGGTGGTTTGGATTTAATTCAATGCGGCAGGATGCGACGTATATGTTGCGTTGAAAAAAATATTTATTTTTATGCATGCGTGTGCGTTATAACTTGTTAATCCATGTTTACGGCGCTTTATAGGGTAATTGTTTACTTTAGCTACTTTTCCCCCTGTAAGTGGAAAACATGTTTTTCTTTCGTGAATATGCTAGTTTAGTGTTGTAGATTCATAAAAATGAGGCGGAAAGCGAAAATTTTTAACAATTCATTAATTAGCTTTAAAGTAAGTTGTACCTAATAACTTTGTTCACAGGGTTATTGTGCTCCCGAAAGTAAGGTTTTTGGCGAAGCTAGTTTTAATGCATGCTATGCCACTTAGCCGTAGTACTCGTACTCGTCATCGGAAACGTAAGCGAACCTGTGATCCACTCGTTTGCCCGGTATACTCAAACATAGGGGCTATCCCTAGTTTAAGTCCGACTGAGCGGTAGCGAAGTCGGACAGCATGAGAAAAAAATCGATGTGGCGTAGCCACATTAGGCATTAACAATGTTTTATTTAGTAATAATAGGATTGTATTCATCGGCAAAAATTAAATTATTGTCACTTGCTAATGTGGCTACGCCACATCGTTTGAATTGGGTGCTGTCCGACTTCGCTGCCGCTCAGTCCGACTTAAACTAGGGATAGCCCCTATGTTTGAGTATACCGGGCAAACGAGTGGATCACAGGTTTGCTTGCGTTTCTGATGACAAGTACAAGGAAGGCTCGTCCAGCGGATCCTCAGCGGCTTTGCGCCGCCTTGGATCCTTGGACTTGGCTATACGGCGTAGCCGCATTAAACTAGCTTCGCCAAAAACCTTACTTTCGGGAGCACAATAACCCTATGTGCAAGGTTAGTAGGTAGAACTTATTTTTAGTCTCATTAATAAATTATTAAAAATTTTCGCTTTCCGCCTCTTTTTTATGAATCTGCAGCACTAAACTAACATATTCACGAAAGAAAAACATGTTTTCCACTTACAAGGGGAAAAGTAGCTAAAGTAAACAATTACCCTTTATAGCTGCGTAGGGTAAACAGCCTATTGGCTTTCATATGTTTCATATTTCGGTTATATGTTTTTTATCAGTAAGGCATCTGGCAACGTGCTTCTGTAGTTATTGCACTGTTCAGCAGCGTAATATTTTATATAGCAGAGTACACTCAGGTTTTTTACGCGGTATTTTTTGCGCGGATTTTGAAATTTACGCGGTTTTCATTTACGCGTTTTTTTGAAATTTACGCGGTTTTCATTTACACGTTTTTTTTAATTTACGCGGTTTTTATTTACGCAGCCTGTATCCCCAGCGCAAAAAAAAACCTGAGTGTAATTGCATCGGAAACAATCACGATTAAAATTCAAGCCAGGTCTTAAACGTTAATGGACTTAAAATTGTTTTCCCAGTTTATGCAGTGAGAGTATCTGTCCTGCCCTATGTATTTAAAACACACTTCTAATCGCGTTTTAAAGTATACAACAAATGGAACGGTTGGATATACCAATTTAAATTTTAAAATAAATCTGTTTTAAATTATGAAACAAACCGCTGTACTGAAGATATAATTATGTCATTTCTACTACCACATAAAACACCTATATGACATTAAACGCTGCAGAATTGGTTTAATAATACAATGTTTACACTACAGAGTTATAACACGTTATAATAATTAGCAACAAGAAAAATGTCACCAAGATAGCATAAAAACCCGTTTTAACTGGTAGTGCGAACGTTGTATAATAATGTAATTTATTAAATAATTTCCTTTTTTCCACCACTAATCGATCAAGAAATACTTAACCTTAAGATTGTTTACTTAAGTTCATTAGTACATTATTGAAAATTTAAATGGAAAATGAAATTTCATATTTCATGGAGAATCTGTATATTTCCGTTGGCGGGCGTGGGCTTCCAGTTCTCGATATGGAACTTTTCTTTTGTATATATCTTCTGGACAGACCAGCCTATTTTTACTAGATGGATCAGCCAAATAATGCCAATCACCTAGTGAGATACTAGATTAATTGTAATAATAGATTACCGTTAAATGACCTTCAATAAATTATGTTTTAATGGGGAGGGTATATAGCAAATTGTAACATATGAAAACAGGCGAGTGAGCAAGAACGTGAGTCGATATGTGTGATAGATAAAATTCATTTGCACGCTCTTGAAAAAAGATACATTTTTAATGTCACCGTGGTCGTGTCCTGTACACAACCCTTTAATTTTTCTTCATAATAACCAAAAATTTAAAAAAATTGATTTTTTTTATTTTTGCATATTTGCATCTTTAAGATAAGAAAAACATGGTCAAGAGCATGAGCATGAGCATGATGACCATACAATTCGTAGTTGCTACTCCGTGATTAACCAGAACAAGCGAAATTGCACAAAGAACCAATGAATGGAGCCTGGGAGTAGCTTTCCATTCTCCATGTACACGTTTCGAGAGTTCTAAATTTTGAAGTGCCAATAACGGCGCCGGCCACGTCCTTACAGTCATCGGGGAAGGAAGGGAATGTTAGTGTGATAACCGTTGGTATGGAGACCGTGTATACCTCTGCATCTCCACGGTTGTCACGGAAAGGAGGTTTTGTTAGTGGGTTAGGATAAATAGTTGCATAGATCTGGATTCACCTTGGTAAGTGATACAATCTATGCGACTTTTAGAAGTGTTATCATGTATTAATTGCTCTGGGCAGCCGACTGCCGAGAATTTTTAGAATATTTATCATTTGTTGTATTAATTCGGGAACTCTCGGCGTGTAGAATACGCAACTTGAACTCCGGACAGCCGGCCATCGGGAGTGTTGCTTATTTTTAATTGAACAAATATTTTTTTATAAGACAGGGCATTTTTCAAAGTTTCTTTACTTCGATGATGCGATTTTAGAACAATAATCTAGAATGTGATACGATTATATTTGCTGTCTAGAGATATCTATCGTAATACCATTGAATCTTACTATCTTAGAATAATTATCGTGTTTAACTCGTGATATTATAAGAATATATGCCAGCTCTTTTGTAACCATTATCCACGCGCGACGTTATGCTATTTGACAACGAATTGATTTGAGAATAAATAACAAACCGAGGTGATAGGGAGCAGCATCGATTATATTCGCGACATTAACACGAGAGCAATCCCGAGTGATTTCAAGTATATATGTACCAAATACACACATGACACACATGTCAATCTCACGCGCGCGACGTTCGTTATTATGCCAACTACATACTTGGTTTCCCATCCCTGATGGACATAAGAACTGCAAAAGTACCACTCACTCATTTAACGATGCTAAGCCCCTCTGGACAAACATCCGCCAGTTCCACTCCAATCGAGCATGAGACTTGTCAAAAGCCCTCGCTCCAGAAGAATTCGAAGCGATTTTCTTCGGATTGGGTGCCCTCAACAGCCATCATGATCTTACCCGTTCGACATAAGAACAAAAACTGATTCAAACGTGTACGCGTCACCTCTATTTATAAACTAACCGTATATGGTTTAGTCACTTAGGTGCGAGTGTGTGCAAATGCCAACGTTGCTGAAAATCGATAGCGCTTATTGCATCGTCCGGAGATGATGTTGCTCGTATGGGATATTAGCAACAACTGATTTAAACGGACATGCGTCGCTTCTATTTATGACTTTTCGTGTGTGATTGGGCGACTAAGGTGCCCTCTAATGACGGTTGTGTCTGAGAAATCTGCCTCACGAATAGTAATTTTCCCGTTTTTCGTGAACTTTTTAATTTTATCAATTTCCAAAAGTCTACTTTTATTGGGGAGATATTAAATTATTACCAATATTTAAGTTAGGTGTTTCTGAATCGGTTGGTGTATGAATGATTAAAATCCATCAAGTAATATCGGAGTTATAAGCGTGCAAACCTTACATAGTTTCGTTACATGGGAGATAGTTTAGATTTTAGAATGACACCTAGCCCCAGATAGTGGAGTAAGACATTAAACTTTGGCTGTAAAAATATTATAATAAAAAGGTGTATAAATTTTCAAGTAACTAAAACTATTATAAATATTTTGAATAACGACAAAAGATTTCATGAAGATATACCTAAACAATAAAATAAAAACATGTTTTGCAAAATTCACTACTTTGTGAAAATGGGGGTGCCACTTCAGAAATTTTTACTCATTGTCTTTGCAAATTTATTGGGTTTCACTGAACTGTTAGTTTTTCACTTTTGTTTTTGCAGATTGGTTAGGTTTCAATAACAGGTTTTGTTCAATTTGTCTTTGCAGATTGGTTGGGTTTCACTGAACTACTAGTTTTTCTCTTGTATTGTTGCAGATTGGTTAGATTTCAATTTTTTGTTCATATTGTCTTTGCAAACTGGCTGGGTTTCACTAAACTACTAGTTTTTCACTTTTATTACTGCAGATTAGTTAGATTTCAATAAGAGTTTTTGCTCATACTGTCTTTGCAAATTGGTTGGAACTCACTGAACTACCATTTTTTCACTTTTATTGCTGCAGATTGGTTAGATTTCAATAACAGTTTTTGTTCATTTTGTCTTTGTAGGCTTCGGGCCTCTTGACAACGGTCGCCATGAAATATGTTTATAATCTTCGCAGAACAAGAAGCAACTTGGATGGGTGACTTAGTTAGATTTTGCAAAGGAAAAAAAATGTACTGAATGATTTCTTAACTCAATGGCTTGATAGCCGATTGTCCGACTGGATGTACATCCGCCGAGTCGGGTCAGACCAATAATAATGAGCATCGTTTATTATCCAAATTCTCCTTATATACCCTTTTCGGGTTCCAATGCTAGCCGACAATTACAATCTTCCTTAAAGCTAGAAAGAGACATAAAATGAAGCGAAGGCCAAACTTGTTTATCCTGCAATATTGAATTTATTGATTGTTTTTAGGTTGCGTCGCTGTGCACCGAGGCAAGCGTCGGCCCAGTGTGAAGCATGAAAAACTGTTCCTATCGTGTGTAACCTGAGATTGCATGCGCACTGTCTTATTTATTGTATTTGGTCGGGAAGCGACCCAAACGCTGGGAGGTTGTAAAGCATATGTAAACTAATTGCATCGAGTACGGATTAGCGTTGACTTATTTACTGAATGATAATATGGTGATAGCCCTGTTTCGGTAGGTAAGTTAGGTTTGGTATTATTTAGTTGCACAAATTATGTTATAAGAAAGTGCTGTACTTGCTTAATGTGTTTATTCGGTTTTTAGTTTCTCTGATAGCTTACAAAGAAAGGTGTATACTACAGCGGCTTGCTCCCATCTTGTTAATTGCGCCACATCGAACAACGAACCCCACGCTCCCCTTTATCAACGGCTGCCTGCTGAGCCAAACCCTGTTATCGCAGAGAGGATCGACTCGAATAGGAAGGTCAAATAGAGATCAACGTCCCTCGATCACACTATCATTTAAGCCATTTATATATCATTAAGAAGTGTGATTAGACGTGTGTAGCAAAAATTATCGGTGTCCTACCCGGCTGTTCACCTGAACAAATCATAGATTTTTCCAAGTTAGCGATCGTCTAAACTACTTAGATTCCTAGTATAATTTACTTAGGTATAGCTTGGAGAAAATTACTAATTCCATAAAATTATAAACGGGTAAGAATATCCCCATCCATATTATACTCTGCGTAACCTATAATAATTATATTCATATAGAATTACGATAACTTTTAACAGCGAACGTGTGCAATATCATGTCATGAGACAAATGTTGTACGCGATAGGTGAGAAATATAATTATTATGAGCCGTTCAGATTACTTACAAATGCTACCCATTCCTAGTTGCGCACACATTGTTCACTATACAATTGTACCGGTTGTCCATAGAATTCAGTGGAGGAATTACTAAACGTAAGCTAGATACAATTAACCTACGTCAATATGTATTTAACAAAATCTCCTTCTTGTATTCGGAATTTGTAACCGTATTTTCGAAATAAAACAAGTTCACAAAATCGGAACGATTTCCTCGCTGCTTACACTGTTGGACAACAATTTACAAAATGGTTTATTGGAGCTGAGAAATGCCAGGCCAAAAGTCCAACAATAAATCTAATAAGACAGCCGGAACCTGGGGCAAGGGGAACCGTCGCCATCACCGATACCACTACTAGCAATACTGGTGCCATCAATAAGCCGCTCGAAGGAGTGCCTGCGGCCTCTACCAACTCAGATGCCTGTGGCAACGTTTTAAACAATCCTCCCCACGCTGACAATGTTCGCTCCCCAGACCATCAATCGATTCAGCATCATGAACAATCTGAGGATATAATATCTGTGCTATCCAACAATACCAAGACCAGCTCAAGCACCTCTACTCGCATAAACCGATCAAGAAGAGCGATGAATCTGCAGTTACGCAAGCTGGCAGAAACTAAAGCATTGGAACAGCGATTTTTGGAAATGAAATTTGACATACTTAACGAGTACGTAAGCGAGTGAGAAGGACGATGTCGGATCGATAGTCGACAAACTATCGGAAGTAGAGGAGTGGATTAAGGATACGGATCGAATGGGTGATATGAACGAGGCTCATTTTCTGACTAATAGACAGCAGCCGATTAGTTCGCAGCCTGTAGAGCACATCGCTTATGGTCAAGAGCAACCACCAATCGGTTACAATGGAGCAGGGACGTCCCAAGCTCCTTTCGTCGCTCCAAATCCTCTGTCAAACCTCGGAGGACGTTCGATGCAACACATTGGTGTGCAACCCCCTGGTCCAGCTCCTCACAACTTGCAGTGGACACGTCCTACCGTGCTGAACCGAAGAGTGAGTTCCGTCGACAATTTCGTTCCTGAGCAGAGATCAACACCAAATCCTCCATGATACCGACTCAAACCCATGGAAAATAACGGTGACGATACCGTGTATCTTCTGAACAGAAGTCAACTGGCTGCACGTCATGCCGTTCCCAAGGATCTACCAGAGTTCAGCGGCCAAGCCGAAGAGTGGCCATTGTTCTTGGCCATGTTCAACTCCTCAACGCAAATGTGCGGCTTTTCAAATGAAGAGAATATGCTCCAACCGCGGAAATGCTTGAGAGGTGAAGCCCTGAATAGGGTGAGATGCGAATTGTTACACCCGTCCAACGTGACGGCAAGCCCGAAGCGATCATCCAAGCGGTCAGTGGCGTAGCCAGGGGGGGGGGGGGGGGTTGGGTGGTTAAAACCCCCCCAAACCAAAATTAATTGGATTGAAAAAAAAAATTGATGCTGACGAATCCAATCCAATATTCCACAAAATATTTTTGGAAAAATATTCTCTGATCACTACATTGAGAACTGTGTCTAAAGCGTCATTAGAACTTTTGGAAAATTGTGGGAAGGGGATCTTGTAACTTATCTCTTAGCCAAAATCCCACAGTTGTCAAACTACTTCAATGTAAAATAAAATAACTGTCTGAATTATTATGAGCTCATTTTTGGAAAGATGCTTCAAAATATGGATTAGAGACAATTTTTCGAATGGGAATCTAAATTTGAATAGGTTGATTGCATATAAGACATAAGCTTGTTTACCGAAAACTTATATACATTTCAACACTTGCTGAAAATGTATTTTCTTAGATTGTGTAGAGTTTAGACAACAATTCAATATGGTTAACAACACTAATAACATTTCAGAAACTAGTTGAAAGCTGATGTAATTTTGTCTCTAGCAGGTCAGGATCGGTTCTATGAGCATTGGATCCTTGCTGTATCATCAACTATATGAATAGCCTCTTAGCAGGATTTGTGTGCTACGTACTAGTACTGCAAGTTGTGAGGTTGACTAATGAAGAAAAGTAAAATTAATGCTCGATAAATTTTTAACGCTCACGATCACATTCATTAGAAACCGCCAAATTTCGATGTCAAGTAACATTGAAGAATTTCAAAACGTAAAACTGTTCATCTGCTGATAGAATAATTTTGACGGTTAATCCTCCTAGAAGTAATTATAGACAAGAATTACTCTTCAACCAAATTTGGGGCGAGACTTAATGTCTCCAGCAAAGTCTCCGAAAGTGCCACTTCAAAGAACTTTGTCAAAGACATAAATATCCCACATATTCAGAGTATCGAAATATAGTAGTAGAAAACCTTTACAACAAGCTATTCTGAAATTACTGTATTTGATAAATCTCTTCTGCGGTAATTGAATAATAAATTCACATTGCGTTCAAGGTGCCTTTGAAGCTTACAAAAAAAAATAAGGGAACTGGATTTAAAAGAAATAATTCCCAGATATTAAAAGGACTCAAAAACACAAAGAGTGATTCCATTTTCAGGAGCAAGCATCAATTCGGCGCTAGCTTAGTCCGCCCACCAAGTTAGTGTCGGATTCTGATGAGATGAAGTCGAAACGCAAGTTTCAGTTCCATCCATCCATAATTTAGTTATAGGTTTTGTGTTCTCAACTCGCAATGATTGTTTCAAACAATTTTATCCGTGGCGCAGAAAAAAATAGTTTTCACCTAAATTTTTCTTCACTAAGAAGAAATATAGCAGGCCCAGTCCATTTAAATCCCTATATGTGGAATTCATGTAGCCTTCATATTTTCAACAAAATTGTTTGAAACGACATTATCAAAAACTTCGCTGAAGGCACCATGTCTCTTAATATTTTTGAAAAATTAATTCACCATAATTACCTCTATGAGAGTTAATCACTAAAATTTCTATATCAAAGCAGGCGCTGTTTTATGTTGATAACTTCCCGAAGTTGTCAAACCTTCAAAGTCAGGGATTATTATATTAGGTGATCTTGAACGTTGAAAATTTTTTAGATCATTTATCCCACTTTAAAAGATCGCAATTTTTGACTTCATTGACATATTATACAAGAAAATAATCTATAGAGGTTTGAAAACTGTTCCATGTTGATCCTTCTTGTTTGTAGACTGGAATGACATCTGTTAGACTACTTCTGTTTTTGAGTTTTCAATAATTTATCAAACTCATATTAAATTTTAGCATTTTTTCAAAAAATTTGCGATTTTCATCAAAACCCCCTCCAAACCAAATTTCTGGCTACGCCACTGCAAGCGGTCATCCAAAAGGTGAGAGATTTGCCAGCACCCAAGGTCGAGAAGTCTAGTCGATTTCGCGCTTTCTGTAAAGAATCTCTGCGCCACAATCCAAACCTGTGAAATAAGCGACTACATGTATAGCTCTTCCCTGCGATACGAACTGGTAGAACGTTTACCACCCGGATTGAAACTGGAATGGGCAAGAGCAACTAGAGGAAATGTTGTACCAACATTGCTAGAATTTAGCACCTGGTTGTATACCATGGCGGAAGATGCCAGCGCAGTGATGGGCACGCAAAACAATGTACCGAGGGATGAATCAAAATTCCGTAGCAGGAAAGAGAACGTCCTCAACGTCCATATCGAGTCGGACAAGAAGCAAGCGTACACCCAAAACAGAATGTCTTGCAAGCATGTAGCGTCTGCAAGTGCAACTGCTCTTCGCTAGCCAAGTGTGAGCGATCCACAGAGTTCAGCTACGACTCTAGGTGGGCCACGATCAAGGAACTCAAACTTTGCAGGAAATGTCTTCATCGACACAACAGCTCTTGCCGGCAGAAAAGGTCATGCGGAATTAATGGATGTACCTACTTACACCATACTCTTCTTCACAATAGCAAAAGACTTGAGCCGGAAGCAACAACCTCCGATTCACTCAGTTCGATAACCCACGACGGGAATCTCGAGCACAGTGTCAATATTCATCAAGCAAGAAACAGCGGAGTATTGTTTCGATTCGTTCCCGTGGTTCTATACGGACCATCGAAAGAAGTTCATACGTACGCATTCGTCAACGACGGTTCCGAACTGACTCTACTGGAACAAGGCCTGGCTGATGAGTTAGGAGTTTCTGGACAAATAGCACCCTTGTGTTTAAAGTGGACCGGAGGCACAAAGAGAGTGGAGTGCGAGTCTCAGAAGGTCAGCATGCATGCATGTATTACGACCACAAACGATGATCATATCTGAATTAATTAAAAGATACCGGCACTTAGCAGGACTTCCTATCGAGTCGTATTACGACACCGCTTCACGTATACTTATCGGTGTGGACCATGCCAAGCTTGGTCACGTAACGAAGAGTCGCAAAGGTAAAACAAAGGAGCCTGTCGCGGTCAAGACATGCCTAGGTTGGTGTGTTTATGGATACATCGAACAAAGTTCATCCAGCACCAGTGTTGTCAACCATCATATGCTAGACATTTACCCCTGTAACCAAGAAAATTGTGAATATTTACACAAAGCCATGAAGGAATACTTTCCTCTTGATAGTATGGGCGCGGTTAAACCTGAAAAGTTTCTCGTGTCCACAGAAGATGCACGGGCACTGCAAATGCTGGACACACTAACGCCTCGGAAAGGGGATAGATATGAATCAGGTCTTTTGTGGAAATACGACGGGGTGCGCCCTCCGAACAATAAAACTATGGCGCTAAAGCACTGGGAGTGCCTGGAACATCGAATGCAAAACGACCTGGCTTTGGCTGAAGTCTTAAATACGAAGATCGCGAACTACATCAGCAAAGGATATATACGGAAGCTTACCGACGCCGAACTCACGATCAAGCATCCCAGAATTTGGTATCTACCGGTGTTCCTGTTGTTAACCCGAATAAGCCTGCTAAGACAAGGCTGGTATGGGATGCCGCCGCAAAAGTTCACGACGTTTCGCTAAACTCCGTCCTTCTTAAGGGACCCGATTTCCTAACGTCTCTGCTAAGCGTGCTGATACAGTTTAGAGAACACCGGATAACAGTTTGCGGCAACCTGAGGGGAATGTACACCCAAGTACTGATGCGAGAAGAGGAGCAACATAGCCAACGGTTCTTCTGGGGACGCGAAGAGAGTTTAGCTAAACCTACTGTCTACGTCATGCAGGTGATGACGTTTGGGGCTTGTTGTTCACCAAGCACAGCCCAGTACGTGAAAAACAGACACGCCAAGTTATACGCAAACAAGTTTCCGGCTTCCGTTCATGCGATAGTCAAGCAGCACTACGTCGACGATATGATCATCAGCGTAGAAACCGAAGAGGAAGCGATTTCGATCGTCAGCGACGTTAAGATGATTCAGCTTCGAGATGAGAAATTAGCTGTCGAATTCACCTACGGTGCTAACTTCGCTGAATGAAAAACCAGTGGCAAAAAAGAACCTAAACGCCAGCGATGGTCTTCCCACAGAGAAAATCCTTGGAATGTGGTGGGACACAGAGAAAGACTGTTTTACTTTCAAGCTCTCTACTAAATGCTCAGAAGATCTATTATCTGGCCGACGACGACCAACCAAGCGAGAAGCTCTTCGAATGCTGATGCTGATGTACGACCCGTGTGGATTTATCGCACACTTCCTGATTTACCTCAAGGTCTTGCTGCAGGATATCTGGCGCTCTGGAATTGGCTGGAACGATAAAATCGGAGAAAATGACTTTGAAAAGTGTTTGCTGTGGGTGAAAGTCCTGCCTAAGATAGAAGACGTTGAAATTCCAAGATGCTTCCGGAACCTGACCACAGTTGACGTCGAGATACAACTACACACATTCATCGATGCAAGTGAGAATGGGTTTGCAGCTGCGGTTTATCTACGATTCTGCGAAGGAACTAAAATAGAATGTGCACTTGTGGCCGCCAAGACAAGAGTGGCTCCACTTCGTTTCCTGTCTATTCCTCGAGCCGAACTCCAAGCAGCTGTTCTCGGAGTTCGACTAACAAATGCCGTTCAAAGCGCTCTGAGCCTCAAAGTGAGACGGCGATTCTTTTACACTGACGCCAGAGATGTGTGCTGTTGGCCTACCTCCGACCATAGAAGATATAGCCAATTTGTTGCCTTTCGAGTCAGTGAAATCCTGGAGAACGCGGATGTATCTGAATGGCATTGAATATCGACCAAACAAAATGTAGCTGACTTAGGCAGCAAATGGAAAGGTTTCCCGGATCTCAGCCCTCAGGGCCCATGGTTTCATGGATCCTCGTTTCTGTCGACATACGAAGAAGAGTGGCCTATAACGTCGCAGCGGTATGAAACAACAGATGAAGAACTTCGCCCTCACCTGCTCACACACATCGTTGCACCGGAACCGTTGATTGCGCCAGAGAAATATTCAAACTGGATGACGTTACTACGCCGAACGGCAATGTTCACTCGACAGGCTTTCAACTGGAGACGACTGGCAAAAAAGGAGCAACCACTCAGTGTACCGCTGACCCACGATGAACTGAAGAAAACCGAAAATTATCTATATCGCATAGCTCAAGCCGACGCGTCGCCGTTACTGTAGATAAAAAGCGCATACCTAGAAGCAGTTCGATGAACTGAAGAAAACCGAAAATTATCTATATCGCATAGCTCAAGCCGACGCGTCGCCGTTACTGTAGATAAAAAGCGCATACCTAGAAGCAGTTCAATCTATCGTGTCTGCCCTACTTTGGACAATCACAACATGCTTCGAGTTCAAGGTCGGACAGGAGGATGCAAGTACGTCGACGTAGATGCCTCTAACCCAATTATCCTCCCCCACGAACACACCATAACAAAACTCGTGGTGGCATACTTTCATCGACAGTACCGTCACCAAAATCACGAAACCGTGGTGAACGAACTACGTCAACACTTCTACATCCCGCGATTGAAGGTTGTCTACCGGCGGGCGCGCAAGGAATGTCAGCAGTGCAAAAATGACAGCGTAAACCACGTCCCCCACTGATGGCTAACCTACCAGAGGCGCGACTAGCTGCCTATACTCGACCGTTTACTCACACCGGCGTGGATTATTTCGGGCCGAAAACGGTGTCAATCGGTCGTCGCACGGAAAAGCGGTGGGGGGTTCTCGCCACGTGTCTCACTACCCGAGCCATCCATTTGCAAGTCGCATACTCACTCTCAACGGATTCGTGCATCATGGCCCTGAGAAATATCTTCAGCCGAAGGGGAACACCTTCGGTAATATATAACGACAGAGGCACTAACTTTCAAGGTGCTGAAAAGGTGCTCGAAGACGCGATTCGGAACATAGATCAAGAAAGACTAGTAACCGAGTTCATCTCAAGGCACACCGAATGGAGATTCAACCCACCTGCGACCCCACACATGGGTGGAGCGTGGGAGCGATTGATCAGGACAGTAAAGCAGAACTTAAGTAAGGTGATGGCATCAAAGGTAGTATCCGCCGAGATTTTCGAGAACGCATTGAACGAGGTGGAGAACATCGTCAACTCTCGACCGTTGACCAATATCCCGGTAGACGGCGACTTCTTCCCAGTGCTTACCCCTAACCACTTTCTTCTCCAGTCCTCCAACGGGTTGAAACCATTCGTTCCTTTCGACGACAACTCTCGTGCTCTAAAAAACAACTATGAAATCTCCCAGGTTCTTGCCAACAGCTTTTGGAAACAGTGGCTACGGGATTATATTCCCACGATAACGAGACGATCCAAATGGTTTACGGCTACAAAACCCATTGAAGTAAACGACATCGTCATCATTGCCGATTCAAAGTTCCCACGAAACTGTTGGCCAAAAGGCAGAGTCATTGCAACATAGGTTGCATCGGACGGGCAGGTACGATCGGCAACAGTGCAAACCGTCAGCGGTGGAATTTACGAGAGACCAGCCGTGAATCTCGCGGTTCTCGATGTTGGCGTAGAAAGGAATACACCTCGGACGCATCCTCAGAGCATTCCGGGGGGAGTGTTAATTGCACCATATCGAACAACGAACGCCACGGTCCCCTTTATCAACGGCTGCCTGCTGAGCCAAACTCTACGATCGCAGAGAGGGTCGACTCGAATAGGAAGGTCAAATAGAGATCAACATCCCTCGATCACACTATCATTTAAGCCATTTATATATCATTAAGAAGTGTGGTTAGACGTGTGTCGCAAAAATTATCGGTGTCCTACTCGGCTGTTCACCTGAACAAATCATAGATTTTTTCAAGTTAGCGATCGTTTAAACTACTTAGATTCCTAGTATAATTTACTTAGGCATAGCCTGGATAAAATTACTAATTCCTTAAAATTATAACGGGTAAGAATATCCCGACCCATATTATACTCTGTATAACCTATAATAATTATATTCATATAGAATTACGATAACTTATAACAGCGAATTCAGTGGAGGAATTACTAAACCTAAGGTAGATACAATTAACCTACATCAATATGTATTTAACAAAATCTCCTTCTTGTATTCGGAATTTGTAACCGTATTTTCGAAATAAAACGAGTTCACAAAATCGGAACGATTTCCTCGCTGCTTACATTGTTGAACAACACCGCTTATGTTAGTACAGGAAAATGGTAGGAAGTGGGATACATATTGTAAAATTTTGTAAAATTGACATTCTCGTTGGCTGGTCGATGATTGTGGAGGATATGCACACTCTATTGTAGTGGTTTCCATCCTGTAATCGCAGGGGTGAGGGGAGCGTCGATATTCCGGACGATCACTGGCACTCCGATGCTGTCATGATGTTCTTGTGATGTGTGTCATGATGCTCTGGATGGGCGGTTATCAAGAAAGGTAT
This sequence comes from Topomyia yanbarensis, assembly GCF_030247195.1. Lineage (NCBI taxonomy): Eukaryota > Metazoa > Arthropoda > Insecta > Diptera > Culicidae > Topomyia > Topomyia yanbarensis. Next base: position 279,255,135 of record NC_080671.1, read on the forward strand.
GCATCGCAGACTCGTGAAGCAATGCCATATTGTAGATACAGGGAGAGGCTGACGAGGTTCCACTGCGAATGAGAGGGGAAAATGCATTAAACCTGGACATGAATAGTTTTTAAAAAGATGTGGACAAGAAAAATGTAGGGGTGATCACGGCCTGCCAGGACGTCCCAGACTGGCACATAGGGTGATCCACCTCGGGCCCGAGGGGAATCTATCCGTCGGGACCGGGCAACACAGCGCACTGCGCACAGCCAAACAACATGCTCGACGTCGTGACTGCCGTTCTCACAAACACAATAATTACCATATACGACGGAGATGCGCATCAAACGTGCAATGGCCGGACATGAGCCTTGACATCGTACGAACAAAGTCCCGGCTCACATACAAGCCCTTAAAACAAGCACTCGCCGATAACCTCGGAACAACGGAATGTAGTCACCGTCCCAGACGCCCACTGCTCCACGAAGCCCGCCAACTCTCGAGCGTCCTCTGACGAGGGACACTAAAAAATTCGTTGAAGCAAATTGGTCTTTCGAAAGTGTCGCCATCTAATAAGAAAAACATGGTCAAGAAAGGAGATTTACTCCAATTTAGTCTTATTTGTCTGCTAAAGCCCATCAAAAAGATTTTCATATGAGGCTGATAAAATTGGGGGCAGATCGGGTCTTCAATGTATTATAACAGATAGGACGTATTCAAAGAAGGTTCTTGTGGACTAGTGTAGAATGACTTTGTTTCTACTTACTTGGAGTCAGCGGCGTAGTTAGAAATCGGTTTGGTGGAGATTTGGCGAAAATCTAACTTACTGTACGAATGGCATAATTTAGAAACCGCCATCTTTGAAGTTTTAAAATTAAGGAGAATCAGTTTTTCCAAAAATTGTAATAGAGTTCCTGTCTTTAGCGAATTTGTTGAGACTTTCAGTTAAAACAACTTTATTGTAGGCATGAATACTACGTATATGGAGTATATCGAGTCATAAAATAAACAATTTATTTAAAATAAACATAAACAATAGAAGAGATTTATCATAAACAGTAAAATCAAAATAATTTATTTTAAAATTAAATAGAAATGGCTTAAAATATATTCAACAAAGCTGTTTGTAATAGCACTCTTCAAAATTTTGCTGACGACTTTAAGTCTGGAGCTAAGTTTGTTTGAAGAGTAAATTTGCCATAAATACTTCTTGGAGGATATAACACCAACATTATTTTATCAAATGATGTGCTGTTTACAGGCCCGATGAGAGGAGGAGGCAGCCATGGCAATTGCCCTGGGGCCCGGGTCGTATTTGGGGGCCCGCGTTTTGACACGGAAGAAGGAAGAAGGAGCGAAGACCGGTTTTTATCAGCCCCTTGGCGAATTTTAAGCTGATAAAATAGGAACATTGATAAAATCGGGACACATATTTTTCTATCATTTTTATAAACCGAAGCTCTTAAAATATTTGGTTCTTAGATATAGCCTCAGAACCTTTTCTGATTATTTTCTTTAAGTTCCCTTTAACGGGGTCTGACAGCGCAAAATTTAAAAAAATGACATTTTTTTGCATTTTTAGGATCTCTAAGATAAGAAATATATGCCCAAGAAAGGATTTACTTGAATTCAACTTGGTTCGTCTGCTAGAGCCCATCAAACTACCAACTATCAATTTTCATATGAAGCTGATAAAATCGGGTCAAAAAGCTGATAAAATCGTGGGTAGATAAAATCGGGGGTAGATAAAATCGTGGGCTGATAAAAATGGGTGCTGATAAAATCGGGTCTCCACTGTAGTAATTTCTTTATAACCATTCGCTTTATAAAATTGTTATGTGATAAAAGTATAAAAATGCAAACTTTATTTGATAGTTGACATTTGTTAAAACAAACGTTTTTGAAGGATTTGCCTACTTTGTGTACAAGTTAAAAAACGAGTTTTATTGTTCGAATTGATGGAATAGGGGAACATGGGGAGACTTGACCAAGCGCAAAATTCTATTTTCGGCTATGGCGTCTTCTATTCGATTCTCAATTTTTTTCAAAAATATTTTTATACTTGCTTCGATCCCTTAAGGTAATTTTGAAAGTTTGGAGTAAAAAATCCTTTACTTGCAGAAAATATTACGTGATTAATAAATTTGCATTAAATGATGTAATTTTTTATCAAACTTTGTATGGACATATCTACTCGACTACTAATTACTATTAAAGGACTAATATACCATCTTAATCCTTGTGAAGCAGTGAAATGATTTTACATAAACTGGAACATTGGAATAGTTATTACTAGAATTCGCATGAAATTGAACGCAATATCTAATGTTGGGGAGACTTGACCAAGATTTTATGGGGAGACTTGACCAAGTGGCGATCAACTGAAGAAAGATACAAAATTCTTAATATTTATTATGCTTTGGTATCTACTGTTAATGTTAATCACGCCATAAAAAATCCCACCTCAAACATAAGTCGTTATATTGTAGTATTAGTAAACAAAGTTAACAATAGTAGGACTTATTTCGTGACGTGTGAACATGCAATGCAAGCAATAAAGTTAATCCTTAAAAAGAAATGCATTTAAAAAAATCAAAATTTAGCAAATGCAACCCTTTTATATTTTTTACTGCTACCTAAGGATCTCGACAATAGGGAAAAAATAATTACAGTATGTTTTATGTCATTATTTTTGTTATGATTTTTCAAAATTCTCTTGGTCAAGTCTCCCCACGCCTTGGTCAAGTCTCCCCGCAATGGGGAGACTTGACCAGAAAAAACGATCACAGAAAAACTTTTGTAACTTTTCAAAAATTAAATTAAAAGTTCTGCAAAAAATCATGAAGACGCGCAATAACTTTGTGCATTATATCTGAATGATTTTTGGGGGATTGAAGGCTTTTTTAGAGATTTATGCAGTTTTAGCTGAAAACCTGGTCAAGTCTCCCCATGTTCCCCTACACTACAAAATATTGAGAAGCTAATTCAAAGTATTTTCGAAGAAAGCAATAGAGCGTCAAACAAAAATGCGAGCGAACGGACACACGCATCCGTCCTCTTCTACGTTCGCTTCTTTGCTGGTGGTGCCGGTTGTTGGCTTAGAGACATTGGTCGTGATTGTTTTTGAGTGAATATTTGTTGGTGTCAGATCCATAGATATTGGTTTTGTAGCCGTTTGTGGTTTGGTATAAGATAACGGTGTGCTGTTTACAGTTACAATAGGTGGGCTGTTCTTAGCTGGTTTTGCACAAAGTTTTCCGTGGTGCAGTGTCCTTTTGTAGAATTCGCGCATAGGAATCTACCTTGGTTGCATAACCAGTATTGTCTGATGAAACGTCCCATTTTCGGTTGATCCGCATAAAATAGTTACGTATGAAAAAGTTGGATTTTGCCGTGCATCTATAGCGGAACGATTTTTAGTTTCTACTCTGGGCGAGATGAGAAGGTAGACTGACCTTAATTAACCGCTGATTGAAATGGATAATTGTTGTATTTTTATAGCACGTTCAAGGAATTTTCTTCTAAAAGTACATTGTGTTGAGAAAAAACGGTGATTTTAGGCCTCGCCCAAGTAACCACGAAGCATTATGTAATGGCTTTAGATATGTTCTAAATTTTCATACAAAACATATGCTTTACGGCTTCGTAGTTCTATAGAGATCATTAAAGCACACTTAGTGTGCCAGAATAGAGCTAGTTCAGAAACACCTTAATGGCTTTCAATGTTAATATAGAACCGTTTAAAAATAACTTTTCCTTCTTTATCGATACAGCAAAAGAAAAAATAAACTTTCGATAACACACTCACCCTTCCGCTCTTCTTTCGTTTGATGTACCGACTATTTAAATTGACGATTTAGTACCTATAGAAATGGGGTTCAATCCCCAGTCGAAAAGCTCTTCTCAATGTGGTATACGTGTTTGATCACTGATCTGTGCGAAGGTTTGCTTGTATATTCGGTTTATTCCAAACTCTACTTAGACATTTAGTTGATTTTTTTTCGAAGAATCGAGCAGAATTTGCATTTTGATTTTACGTTATTTACGTATTTTTTTTTTACAGACACAAAATGAGAGTGAACGGAGATTTTGATAAAATAGTGCAGTGACGCCAAACGTAGTCCAATTATAAATGTCTAATTTAAACGTTAATTGCAACGAGTGGGTCTAACAGCCCCACTGATAAATGATAGTGTGACAGCTAGATTGTTTAGCATGAACAAAACGACAACAGAACACACAAAAATTCTCGTTTCCTTGAAAAAGGTCCAATAAGGACCGAAACGTTGGAGAAAGAGAGCAACGAGTGTTCTTGATTTTTATTGACTGAAACGCCGATCTTCAAATCATAAATTGTCACAATAACAGTCGAAAGTACACTAATTTACGTTTATTGCATTATCATTTATTACAGGAATGCATACGACTTTAGGTGATTATTGGAATGCATAGGTGTAATTGTTATTGTTCGGTGTCTCAAAGCACTATAAGAAGATTACATATTTGCACTTAGAGTTTTCAATAAAAGTTTCATAGCATTTATTTTCAAAATCTTTTTAGTGCGATGTGTATGTTCTGTATGTCGATATAGTGCTAGATTTAATGCTTCAAATTTTAGGTGCATTGAAGCATTAAAAATACTTATATACGGCTAGTTAGCAATAGTAATGCTAACTTAGACTCAATCTAGAGCTTTAAAATAGTGTTTATGGTTACTTGGGTGATAAAACGCGTATACCAAATTGAGACGAGGTTTTCGACTACGGATGGAATCCAATCCCAGGCACTAAATCGTCAATTTAATCAGTCGGCATGTCAAACAAAAGAAAGAAAAGAAAAGAAGGGTGGGTACGTTATCGAAAGGGAATTTTTTTCTTTTGCTGTGTCGATAAAGAAGCGAAATTATTTTAAAAAAACACAGCTCTATTTTAACATTGCTGATAGCCATTAAGGTATTTTTGAATTAGCTCTATTCTGGCACATTCTTTCGTCTTTTCCGACACTAAGTGTGCTTTAATGAGCTTTATAGAATTTTGAAGCCGCAAAGAATATGTTTTGTATGCGCCTCTTGGGTATATTCCTTACCACTAACCTTACTGCTTCCCCAATCCTTCCCATCAGGAAAATCATGAAAAGACGATGCATGGCAAGGCACAAATCTCCGATCAAAATGGGGAACGTGCTATTTGAGCTAGAGGCTACTGATTTCTGTTTCCTGAGTACCCGCAAATTGAAAAACTCGTAGCTAATAGGAACAGGAAGCTGTCGAAATTCACCTGTCTGGCACGCTATCTGTGGATGTGGCAATATGAGTCAACCAAAGACTAATAGAAAATAAGGACTCACGAGTTTCTCAAGGCTGAAGAGGTACTAACTCATACTGCACTAGAGGGCTCAGGTTGTGAAGGGCCCGGCAGTAATACAAGCCTTGGGGCCCGACGCGGCTGTCGACGGCCCTGGCTGTTTAACGCTTGTAAAATTCATCGAGGTTACTAAACCTGCGAAATTGGCGGAACGGAAAATGCCATTTTTCATAAATTCCCCTACTTTTGGAAGATGGTTTTCTCATTATTAATTCTATAACGTTTTCGTCTCAACGCGACGCATTCCCAAAATAAAAACATTTTCAGCAAATGTTGGAAGTTATGCAATTTTTCGGTGAGCAGTTAAGTTTCATAGACATTAAAGCGATTCCAGTTTCGCTTCCTATTAAAAAAAAAGACCCTAATCGATATTACAGTACACCCCTTCAAAACTGAACTCAATATCTATTGGAATGTTTTTAGGGAAGCATTTGATATTGATGTTATTAGACAACTGTGAGATCAAGACCGATAGATCTGTTTATACAGGCAACACTTCTCGTCGCGATACAGTAGGGGCCGTCTGCTGTCACGTCAACGGGATTGTCACAGCCACAACCGGAAATATAGAAGCAGATGAACAGTAAAGAACTCCTGTCATAGTCTTTTCGCAAGTAGTTCTCGTGTCGTAAAGAAGCAATACATTAGCTAAATTTTATATACTAGTTTCTCACGTTAAAAATCACAAATAAACATTCCCTATTTTATCCCCGAGAAAGAGTAGCCGTTTCATGCAAATTGTAATTTGTATGATCTAGTTAATTAAAACCTAACCTAAATTAAACTAATCAGGCAGAAACAGTACGGATTATAGTACGGATATAGGATTACGGATAGTTTTTCCTTAATTCTACACATGCAAACTGATTTTTGTAAGTAACATTTATTTAACATGAAACAACTATGAAACTCATAATTAATAAATTTATAGCAAAAGCTACAGTTACAACAGACAAGTTCGGTCGTTGATCTTTTCTAAAAAGATATCGGATATCCGCTACTCGCAGTTGGGAATAACTTTTGAAAAATCACTGCGGTTTTAGTCACAATCATCGATATGCAACCGACACCGGAAATGCCAACCGACAATTCTCGTCACGATCCACCTACACCAGATGACGATCGGTTAGCCTGCTTTCGTTGCAAGCGCCTCAACGGTGCGGAAAATATAGTGCAATGTGACAACTGTCAAACGTGGTGGCACTTCTCTTGTGCCGGGGTCTCTGATTCGGTCGCGAACCGTTCATGGTCCTGCACCAAATGTCATGGTAATGACTCATTTAGTGTCGCATCCGTTTCTCGCACATCTCACAATTCTGATGGTACGAGGAAGTCCAACAGGGTGAATTTTCAGCTTGAGAAGCTGGAAGAGCTCCATGAACTACAAAAAAAAACTTTGTCGAGGAAAAATACAAGCTGCTTGAGTCCCAGCTGGATTTGGAAGATGACAATGCAAGTGAAAGGAGCAAATGCAGTCGGGTCAGTAAGCGAGAGAGCATTGCCAAGGTTGTGAATAGGCTAAAAACAGTGCAGAGCAAACAGAATCCTTTCAAAATCCAAGCACAACGATGAAAGGTCCTTCATCATTGCCACCAATACCTAACAAGGACGATCGAAATGCTACGACTGTTGAGAATCAACAGTGCCCCATCGAGCATCCTGATTGGTTCAACCAGCGAGCAGCACTGCAACCACCGGGTGTCATTCCAGCAACAGGTGGGGATACAGAGACGGGTTGCAGCAGAATAAAATTTTTCGATCTGTCATTCTGAACAGAATAACAGCTCCTGTGCCATTGGCAACATCAACGCCAACGCATATACCGCTATCCGGACCTGTACCACTTGCCGCGCAAGGACCAGCAACAGTTCTTGTCCCGCCAGCACAGCTTTATTAACCTGTGACTGGACATTTCCATGGACCAGCAACATTGCCCGTGCCACAAGGTAAGCCAGACTATTATCCTCTTCCTGGATCTGTTCCCGGACCAGAAGCATTTTCCGTACCATCCTGTGAGCCTCTACCTGCAAATATACCAGCAAATAGTGATATCAATCTACAACATCTGTTGAAGCAATTTGGTAGCATTGCCTTGTCGCCATCGCAAGCACCAATGCTTTATACAAAGATAGCCAGTTTTGTCCCCTCGCATTCGCAGTTGGCCGCTAGGCAAGTCATGCCGCGCGATTTACCAATCTCAACGATTGGCCGGTATCCATAAGCAGTTTCATGAACTCTACACTAGCTTGTGGGTATTCCAGTGCCGAAAACTTATGCCGTCTTCAATGATGTCTAAAAGGCGCAGCATACGAAGCTGTGCAAAGCGCCGGTTGCTTCTTTCAGAATCGGTGGCTCAAATTTTAGAAACGCTTCATATGCTTTCTGGAAGGCCAGATTTGCTAATATCGACCCTCCTAGAAAAGGTGCGTTTTGCCCCTGCTCCGAAAGCCGATAAATTCCAATAGATTATCGATTTCGGGATATCCATCCAAAGTCTTTGCGATCATTTGGTAGCAGCGGGACTAACCGCGCATCTGTCAAACCCTTCTCTTCTCGTAGAACTTGTCGCTAAACTCCCTCCACATCTTCAAATAGAATGAGGAACGTACCTTCAAGCATTTCCGGAAATTAATCTCAATACATTCTGAAGCTTCATGTCCAGCGTAGTAAAATCAGTGAGTCAACTGACAGTGTATGCAAGCAGCCATGGGAAGTCTAGTTTCGTCAACAAGAACAGAGCAGAACCCAAAGAAAATGTCAACACCCACTTAAGTGTGTCGGAATCCAATGCCGCAGCCAGCTCGTTAGCTAATTCGGATGACGGGAAACCATGTCTTGCTTGTAAGCATATTGATCATCGTATTCAGTAGTGTCGAACGTTCAAATCACTTTCCGTCGATGGACGCTGGAAATGCGTACAGTCCGGTGGGCTGTGTCGAAATTGTCTGAACTCCCTGAACAAGAAGCTGTAGGAAAGTTAGTTACTGCGGAACTACATTTGTCTCGAAACAATAACGAGACGACTTCAAAGGCAGTTGTAAATATAGAGTGAATACCGCGGAAAACTACACGATCCGTGTGGATGAACGGTCGCTGCTCTTTAAGATTCTACCAGTGACGTTGCACGGACCCAAAGGGAAGGTTGAAACCTTTGCATTTCTGGATGACGGATCATCGCTAACCCTAGTCGAGGACAGCTTAGTAGAGCAACTAGGTGTTTGTGGAATAAAGAAGCCGTTGTGTTTGCTGTGGACAGCGAATGTGATAAGAGTAGAGAAAGACTCTAAACAGTTTTCGTTAGTTGTTTCAGCCGCTGGGGGAAAGAAGTATTCATTAGAGCAAGTGCAAACGGTGAAGGAGCTGTCCCTACCCATACAAACGCTCATTCACGCATTTAACTGAGCAGTGCATATTTGAAGGGACTTCCAGTTACGATTTATACAAATACGGTCCCGAAGATACTGATAGGAGTCAACCATTTGAGTTTGATGGTTTCTCTGAAGATAAAGGAAGGACTCAAACGTGAACCAGTAGCTCTGCAAACCCGACTGGGCTGGTGCATCTGCGGAGGAGAGGGAGCCAATGGTCAGCAATCTTCAGTCAACTCCCATGCTTGCAGCTGCGCATCAGATCAAGCTCTTCATGAGTTGGTCAAGGATTTTTTCACCAAGGAGGACGCCGGAATGCAACTAATCTCTCCGCTACTTTCGGGCCAAGCAAAGCGCGCTTCTCTAATACTGGAAGAAACGACAGTTTGTGTTGGTGCCCGGTATGAAAATGGTCTTTTGTGGAAGCATGACCACATAGAGCTTCCCGATAGCTACAACATGGCTCTTCGACGACTTGCATGCTTGGAACGGAAAATGAGCCGTAATCCAGAGTTGAAGCAAACTTTACACAAACAAATAGAAGATAACCAACAGAAGGGTTATGCACATCGAGCATCCGTAGACGAGCTAGGCGGTGCAGATTTGTGACGTGTCTGGTATTTACCGCTCGGAGTAGTAGTGAACCCACGGAAGCCGGGCAAGGTTCGGTTGATTTGGGACGCCAAAGCTACTTTAAACGGAATTTCTCTCAATTCAGCCTTACTGATAGGTCCAGATCAACTCACATCTCTAGTGTAGTCTTCTAGTCCGTTTTAGACAATTCAATGTGGCCGTTTCAGTCGACCTAAAGGAGATGTTTCACCAGATCTTCATACGTAAGGCAGATCGCCACTCGCAGCGGTTCCTTTTCCGGGAGAATCCGAGAGATGCCTCGGATATTTATCTAATGAATGTTGCGATATTCGGCTCAACTTACTCTCCTACATCGGCTCAATATGTCAAAAATAAGACCGCTAACGAATTTAAGGAGCTGTACTCACGAGCTGTGAACGGAATAGTACAGAATCATTACGTAGATGATTTATAGAGAGTTACGAAAGTGTAGAAGAGGCGATAAAGGTGTCCGCTGAAATGCGTTCAATACATGATCGGTTTGGGAGAACCATTGCCTCAACATAATAAGAAATTTACACCAGATAAGTCGAGTGAGTATGATCGTGTTCTAGGAATGCTGTGGTCAACTCATGAGGACGTCTTCAGTTTCTCAATAAAGATGAAGCCATAAATTGAAGCGCTGATCCGTAGCTACCCACGAAAAGACAGATGTTAAGATGCTTGATGTGTCTTTTCGATCCGTTGGGTCTATTAGGCCTTTTCTTAGTACATTTTTTTTAATTATTAAACTTATAATTAGCTATGTTCTTTTCGTTTGCTGGAATACTTGTCATATACAATATACATTGTAGAGAATGCTTGGAGAATATGCTGGCGAGTATGTCTGGATTGATTTTGGAAAGCCGGGTATATCCAGTCCTCCTGATGAAGCTGTCAAAGCCGTCTATCTAGAGCCAGGAAAGCGCTACGTTGAAATGTCCATATGGTCCTGTTTTCGCTGCATTGGAATATGTGATGCTCGATGGTGTCTGTCTGGCCGGGGCACTGGCTGCAGTTGGAGTCCGCTCTCCTGTTCATTCTATGTAGAAGCTCGTTGGTTAAAATTTTACGATGCGCCACCGAAAACCACACTGATCGTTGGCGTGAGCTTAATTGCTTCGAGTGTATGTTTTTGAAAATTTTCCTCCAATCGCGTTGTGGATTTTCCCTGATTATTTTGGGCTCCTTCAGCTGTTTCAAAAAGTAGTTGTATATTACACTAGAAGAAGGTGCCCTAGCTATTTCGTCCGTTAGGAATGCTGTCCCTTTGATCACCGTACGGATGTGCTCATATTTTCTTGGAATGCATGAGAGATTTGGAGGATTTGCGTTGTGCTCTAGAAACCCCCACAAAAAGGGTAGATCTGAGCCGATTTTCATCATGCGGTTTGTTAGTAGGGCCTTGGCTTTAATAGGCGGCGAGTGTAAGTTTAATCCTCCTAGACGTTTAGGTAGAATTAATGTTTCGAAAGCAATTCGGGTTAAATTCTTCCCATATCACAGAAACGAGCCGATTCGCAAAATAAATTTCCCGCCGTATTTGTTTGGTAGAGGGATCACTGATGCTGTGTACTATATTTTTGACGTAATGAACGTGTTCAATAAAGTTATTCTCTGTATTATATTAATATTTCGCGAGTTGTTCATCCACATGCCTGTTTGAACTCCTCGTAGAACCGCAATCCAGTTTTGCTCAACAGTGCTTGAGAAATCTTCGGCAAAATGTATTCCGAGGATTTTTACTGATGACTGCATTTGTAACCACTCGCTACTTGGTGTCAAGTTCAAAGTGCCGATCTTTAGGGCGTTAGTTTTCTGCGTGTTGAGTATTGCTCCAGAAACAGATTCACTTCCGACGAACATAGATATGTCATCCGCATATGCGTTAAGTACCGCATGAGGAAAATGTCTTCGCAGTTTATCGAGCAAGGGTTGTATATATATAACAAACAAGATCATTGAGATGGGATCACCTTGCCGCACTGACCTTTGAATTTTGATTTCGCTTTCTAGCTTCCCATTGATCAGAACTTTGGAGAAGCTGTTGTTCATGCAGAACATTAAGAGATTTATCAATTCCTGGTTGAAGTTCATTTTTCCCATCGTTCTTGCAAGGAAGCTGTACTCCACTCTATCGAAGGCATGGTCGAAGTCGAAAGCTACTAACATTTCGTTTTCGCGCTGTTGCTTAAGTTCGCAGATGCAGTCCAGTATTCGGGCGGTAGCGTCAAAGATGTTTCGCTTACCATTGCAGCATTTTTGGTTTTTGGATAGCACCAGTGGAAGCAGGGGATTCATTCTATTTTTTAATATCCTAGTGAATATTTTATAGTCGGTGTTCAATAGTGAAATCGGTCTGTACGATTTTATACTGTTATCACTTTTCTTCTTTTTTACTAGCACAATAACGCCATCAAAGAATTCCTTGGGAGCTTGGGATGACATAGCTTCATTTATGATGAATGTGAACTCCCGCTGGATCACATGCCATGATTTCCAAAAAATTTCTTCGGTAGACCATCCACGCCCGGCGATTTACGTGAGCTGCTTGCTTTTATTGCTTGTAATATCTCATTTGGTGAAATTTCCTTCAGTATGCGATCGTTGTATTGACTCTCGTTTGGGATGCGTTTTGCTGGATCGAAGCTGTCGTTTACTGTGGTGTTTGTTGAGGAGTACAGGTTCGCGAAATAGCCCTGCACGCTCTGATGTATTTCATTTGGATCCCTTATTATGGTAGCTTCATTTTGCAGCGCTTTGATCGAAGTTTCAGCTCGTCGGGTCTTTTTATTTGCTACGTGGAATATTGATGTGCTTTCTCCGCCGATGTATGCTTCGTTCCAACACCGCGTTTGCTGCGCATAGTTCCGTTGGAGAAGCAGCATTTTTCCCTTAATGTGGTTAATACTTCGTAGCTTTCGGGGATCACCATAGTAGCGATCGTAGGATGAGCGAAGCAGAGCGTAATACAGATCCATTGTGTCACAGAAGGAACGTCTTTTTATCGAAGCTTTCCATTTTAGGAAGGAAATAAGTTTTGGTTTGACAAATTTGATCCACCATTCGATCCATGTACGGAAATTCCTTCGGTTCCTTGTCCAATACACCCATTTGACTTGAAGTTCGTTGATAACTGCTGGATCATTCACCAAATTTGGATGCATACGCCATACACCCCGACCAGGTGGATTCCCAAGTGTGGGAAGTACAGTGCGGATAATGTACGCTTCATGATCCGAGAAAGCCGTTGCTGCAAAATGTGCTGTTCTTATCCACCCGCGTATATTTGGAGTGAGAAGAATTCTACATGTTGTCGATGTATAAGCTCCTAGCTGTCGTCAACTCCTGAGGCAGACATGAACCTTTTAAGCATCGGACTGTGTGCATTAGAACCGGTGGCGTCTTTTTGATTCACTACAGTGTTGAAGTCACCCCCAATAATTGCAGTGTGTGTCGCATTGTAGAAGTAGTATGGTAGCACATTGTTATAGAAATTCTCCCGAGCGTTTCTATTTTGCGTTCCTGACGGTTCATAAACGTTGATGAATGTAACGTCATCTATCCGTGCGCTGATAATTCTTGAGTCCATGCTTCTATCAATGTTAGTGAGGGGGAAAAAGCTTCGTACTGCAATCGCTGTTCCTCTTCTATGCTCGTCTACATTGTACTCAATGCTGAAACCTGGTATGTTGAGGCTTGTCGTTGCCACCTCTTGCAGGAAGATAATATCTAGTTCAGCAGACTGGATGAAGGAATTCAGGGCATCGAGTTTTGTCCCGTTTGTCACTGCGTTCATGTTGATTGTAGCAATCTTGTAGCTCATCATATCAGCCATTTCCATCGTAGACATGTTTGCGCGACCAGCTAAAAGTCGTCGCGATGTTGGCAGGAACACGAAGACCAGCGAAGCACCTTATGGAGGTGGCAGTAGCAGCGAAAGCTGAGAATGGTGAAATCTTGCTGAGGGTGGCAGTATCATATGTTGCTTCGGCGGGACATATACTGCCCAAAATGCTTACCGAGACAGCTGAAATCGATGCTGGCATATTCGTTCTATGCAAAATTCCATCACAGCAAGCGGACTCTTGCAGATCGATGAAATGATTGCTCCAAAAGTACGGACAGCTGATGGGTGTCGTTGCAGTGGCGACGTAAACTGAGATGGAAAGGAGCAGTGAAGCAAAAGGCGCTGCTTGCACCTTCAGCTTGTTGCTGCAGCGGTGACACGAGTAGCTAATCAAAATTGGCCTGGCGACGAGCACTAGCGTAATCATTTGAGTGTTGTACAAACTGGACGGATTGTTGACGAGTGCAAATGCAGCAACGCAATACTGCATACTGCATTTATTTATGTTTCGCCGACACGATGAATGGCAGCAGGCAGCAGGGTGAGCTGGGAACGGTGAAAACTTGCTGAAGGTGGTAGTATCTAAATTTGCTTCGGCGGGACATATACTGTTCAAAATGCTTACCGAGGAAGCTGAAATCACTGCTGGCATAATCGTTTTAGGTGAAGTTCCATCACAGCAGTCGGACAATTCCAGAGACATCGATTGATTGCCCCGACAGGATGGACAGCTGATGGGTGTTGTTGCGGTGGCGACATAAGCTGGGAACGATAGATGCAGGAAAGCAAAGGGCGCTGCTTGCACATCCAGTTCGTTGCTGCAGTGTTGAGGCGAGTAGCTAGTCAAAATTTGTCTGACGACGGGCGCTTGCTTAATCATTTCAATGTTGCACAAACTGGGCCGATGGCTGACGAGAATAAATGCTGCAATGCAATATTGCACATTTTGCTGAGAGCGGTAGTATCGAGATTTGCTACGGCTGAACATATACTGTTGAAGGTGCTTACCGGAGAAGAAAAAGTTTTCACATTCGTTTTTTTGTCGTTGCTATGATAGGGCTGGTTTAGGTTTGCTTCCCTACTTATTGTTTGTGGCGTGAAGTCGAACGAGTGAGATGTGGCTCTAGTCTTGTGTCAGGCTGGGACGGTCTTTTTTCGTTGTTTCTTTTATTTTCAAGAGGTGATGCCGGTCTTTTTGTGTTCACTGTGCTGGTTTTGTTTTTCTCTGCAATTAAATCGATGCTTTGGTCTGCGAAGCCGGCAAAGGGGCTCGTAACGTTTATGATTTGATGATCATTCGAATCATGTCAAGAATTGATGCAGGCCAAGATTGAGTTCAAAGGGCTTATTGAACAACAACAACTTCTGGAATCACAACTGCAAGCCAATACGGAAGTAATGCACCGGCTCGCGTTTCAACTGGAGAAGCCTAACATAGTTCACGAAGCGATCGATGGCCTAGAAATTTTGCTTACAACAATAAAACAGGAATTGATAGCAATAAACAAAAACAGCAGTTTGACTGGAAGTGTTGTTGCCATTAAAAATCACATTACCTCGCTATTCGATACAGCAATGACGACAACGAAAAATAATGTCTATAGCACGCTGAAAACGGTAACGTCAGAGCTATCAGCTGAACTGCGCACCATGAATGATGAAATGAGCCAGCTTAATCAACTGTCTCTGGACACAGCGGCTAGTATTACTATGACGTCAAACCCGACGCTGGGGATTGATATTCTTGACGAGCTTAAGTCTCTGTCAGCGAACATATCCACCAGTCAAAACTTCACAAATTCTGCGTTAACTATTGATATTCTCGACGAACTTAAGGCGCTTTCATCAAACATAACGGCAAGTCAAAACGCTACATCATCACTTGATTCATGCCCCAGTTTGGAAGCCGAATTAAATAACGACAAAAATATCGATAACTCAGGTTGGCACTTTTTGGGTACAAGGAAAGTATGGAAAGCAGACTGGAGCAATTACGATGCACGCAAATTAAAAAAACATGAACCAGCAAAAACAGGCCGAAAAGGCTAGAAGACGTAAAAAAATATCGAGGCGAAATGATAATAATTACAGTAATGAAAAAAACAAAAGCATTACAAATTTTCTTCGACCTGATCAAGAGCAACTCGCAGCGGCGCGCCACTCACGACAGCCAGTTAATAGTAACCATACGAGTAATACCAATCGCAGAATCACATTTAGGGCCGGCAGCACCCACTATAACAAAAACGCTTTTAATCCACCTGACAGTGTGATGAGACATTTCTTATAACTCTTATCACTCTCTTCGGATATTATATCGTTTGAGAACATTTAGAACTTGATGCTTCGCGATGTTTTTGATAACACATACTACATGGGAAAGTGGCAGGACTCAGAGAATCGCTCAAATCAGCATAGGACAACATCAGTGCTAGAAATCTCAAATCAAATCAATGGGAAGCGAAAAAATGGCCCATAAAATAGACATAGCTACGAATTATTGTTAATGCTCTGTTAATAAAATATCTAAATTGTGGTGGGAAAACTGAATTTTCCTAAAGGGGTTATATATTGTACTGAGCCAAAAAAATCACATTTTTTTAATCGATTTGAAGTTTATACTTTACCCTTTAAAATACGAAAATGACAGTTTCGCTTCTAAACTGCTAGCAAAAAAAGTATCGCCCTGTTTGTTTGCATGGAGCGTGGAGGGCGAAACTTTAAATAAACAAACAAAAATACAGTTTCGCCCGTTGTATTTTTTGCTGTAGTTTAAGAAAGCAATATCGTAGAATCAAAATTTTTAGGTTAATTGGTTGCGTTTCAAAGCCCTCATTCGCATGTATGAAAAAAGCCTTATGTTTACATTTGTAAGTATCGCCATTTTCACAATCTAATCCTAATGCCAAAGAACAAATAAAAACCTCTCGAAAACGAACCGTTTGGGAAAATCATCATCATTACTGGAATTTTCATTTTCACGAAACTTTTCGATAACCTTCCGTCACTTGCGTTAATGCACTGTGTGCACAGTGCACTGAAAATCTAGCGAAATCGTCTTAGGGCACCAGCGGGTCTAATTCAGAGCTATCTGCGCGGCGAGTAAAGTAAAGAATACTAAAAATTAATTTCTATTCCATAATTTTCAGTTCAGCAATTCGAGAGATCGTGCTCACCGCAAGCCATGGAAAATAGACTACGTTGTGAAGCGATGATCACTATTTATTAAAAAATCACGGTTAAATAAAAAAAATTATACTATTAAAAAATTTCAAATAGTTTATAATTTTCACAAACTTATTAAGAAAAATTGTTTAATAATCTTTCGTAATATTGTGTAAGAAAAAAGCTGAAAATTTCAGTATTTTCTCTATCTGCAACATATTAACCCTTAAGTATACCAATTAATTGGTATACGAATTGGAATAGGTTCGCCAAATTTTGGAAGAAGTCTATAAAAAACTCCTTGAAAATTACCTAAAAATTGTTGTAGTTCGATGCAATAAAAAATCCCCAAAAATGAAATGTACCTATTAATGAGAAACACAGTGAATAATACTTACAATAAAGACCCATTTTTATCAGTCTCATGGTGTATTTTAGGCTGACAAAATGGGGACATTGACTAAATCGGGCAATTTTTTTTCTTTATAATAAACTGAAGCTGTTAAAATATTCTTCCCGTCCCTTGATGTAGTCTGATAACTATTTCTGATTATGATGAACTTTTTATTTTTGCATATTTCCATCTTCATGATAAGGAAAACATGCTCAAGAAAGGATTTACTCGAATTCAGTCTTGTTCGTCTGCTAGAGCCCATCAAACATATGTTCATATTTGGCTGATAAAATCAGGGTTTCAATGTATTATAATAGATATTCAGCATTCGAAGAAGTTTCTTGTGAACGAGTGTAGAACGACTTTGTTTCTACTTACTTGAAGTCAGCGGCGTAGCCAGAAATTCGGTTTGGTGGGGGTTTGGTGAAAATCGATCATACTGTCCAAACGGCATAATTCCGAAACCGTAATTTTTGAAGTTTTAAAATTATGCAGAATTAATTTTTCAGAAAATAGTAACAGAGTTCGTGTCTAGCGAATTTGTTGAGACTTTATTGTAGTCATGAATATTAACCTGAGAAAAATCACCATAAATACTTCTTGGACGATATACCGTCAAAATTATTTTATCAAATGATGCGCTGTTTAACGTTTGCAAAACTCATCGAAGATACTAAACCTCCGAAGTTGGCGGTTTCAAAATGATGCTATCTTGACCTTAAATTACTGATTTTAAACATTTGACCTATACATATAATTGGTCATACAACAAAAATCAAATGCTCATCAAAATCGATCAGGATCTGCTAGAGTCGAATGGAAATCGTCATTTTCAAAAATTTCTCTTTATATTCGGAAAGTGTTATACTCGTTATTAATCATATTACGTTTTTCATCTCAACTCGACGCATTCCCAAAATGAAAACCTGTTTTAATCCACCTAGTGGTGCAATTGTGCTTTTCTCATTTGTCCAGACTACGATTCCATGGCTGGTTATGTTCAATACAATGGTGGTAATGAATATTACATGTTCAGTACGATTTGCACATACATACAATGGATCGACAGCCACGATCTTGAGATACTATGTGATACTGAAACGTCGCTTGAAACCAGGGGCGGATCATGGAGAAAGGTCCGGGAGTTCCAGATCCTGCCGAAAATTTTCAACTTGTTAAGAAATTTTAAACTAGTTTTAATTTTAAAGTAGCTACCCCTCACTGCATACTCCCTCCGGGCCGGTATGATTGACAATTTTTAGAGTGATTGCATAACCTTTCTATATGAGAAAGACAAAAATGTACCAAAGTCCAAAAAAAGTCAAAATACAAATTTGATTTTGAAAATTTTTCATTTCAGTTTATATGGGAATTTGTTGTGTGGTTGCACTCTTCAACTCGTAACTCCGGAACCGGAAGTTCAATCAATAAAAAATTCAATAGCAGCCAATGGGAAGGTTGTACCTTTCATTTGAGACTAACTTTGTGCAAATCGGTCCAGCCATCTCTGAGAAACAGAGGTCACATTTTTTCCACATACACACATACATACACACACAGACATTTTCCGATCTCGACGAACTCAGTCGATTGGCATATGACACTCGGTCCTCCGGGTCGGGATTAGATTGACCAATTTTAGAGTGAATGAGAAAGGCAAAAACATTTTTGGCAAATGTTGAAAGTTATGCATTTTTTTAGTGAGCAGTTCTATGTTTCATAGACATTAAATCAATTTTAACTTCTCTTCCTATTAAATAAAGACCCTTATTACAGTACATCTCTACAAAAACGAGATCAATTTGAAAATAAATCTGAGGACTATGATTGATTACAGAACTCTGTAATTTTCTATTGGAATGTTTTCAGGCAGGAATTTGATATTGATGCTATTAGACAACTGTGAAATGAAGACCAATAGATCAGGTACATATCAGGACCCCATTCCGACAATTTATCAAAAGTCCTCATGATGTTTACAACAACAGGTTATCAATCTACGGATCAGATAATTGTTATTGTAATATTGAATTAAATCAGTCTGCATCAATACATTTTCAACTTCAATCCAATATTTTTTTTGGGTGTGGTGGGGGGGGGGGGGTTGTATGGTGTTAAACCCCAAAACCTTCTCTGGGCTACGCCGTTGCTTGGAGTTATTTATTTGGCTTTTCATTTTCCGATATGTTTCAGATCGATCCGATGGTCATTAGTTAGAAAAATTGCAGTCAGAAGGTTCGCACAAATGAACATTTTTGCACTGATAAGTTATCAAGTACCTTCCAGACAACTTGGAAGTGTTCGGTGCGGTGATTATTTCTAGCGGTTGTAGATAGAAAAATGAAATACAAAATTCGATTTGTCGAAATAATGTTTGGCTTATTTCAATGGATTATTTCTATATTGAACAATAAATAGGCGACAAAGAGTAATCCACAAACAACAAGCCATAACTTTTAAAGTATTCAAAATAGATATTTGAAGTCTTCAGTAAAGTTATTCGCAAAAGTAAGTTATAAATTTGTAGAAGGCATCATTTCGATATAATCACTTCCAAGAAAATTTGTGAAAATATCTCACTCATAGGGGGATTAATCAGCAAAAGCACAATACCAAAAGAAAGGGCATATTACCTCCATTAAATTCTCCGAAGATACTATTGACCTAAAATAAGCCGTTTTGGCGTTAATAATAGATTACATGTTTTTGGTCATATTTCTGGCAATGGGAAATGATAAAAATCTTTCGTCCGCATTTAATGTTAAATATCTCTTTTGATAATAGTCCGATTTCAACAATCTATAGTTTGTTCGAAAGGTATTCGTTAAAGCTGTCTAAAAACATATCAATTGTTAATCTATATTGTCAACTTCGGCAGATAATTCAAAAAAAACTGCAAAAAACGCCATTTTTACGCATTCAAACATTCATATCTTGGAAACTAAACATCAGAATCAAAAACAAATTAATAGCGTTCATACTGTTTTTTAGTTCTTTCATTTAAAATTGGTTTGGATAAGATCGGTTCAGCCATTGCTGAGAAACACGAATGAGAATTTGTCCGTTACATACACACACACACAGACACACACACACACACAGACATTGTCCCAAATCGTCGAGCTGAGTCGATTGGTGTATAAGACTCGGCCCTCCGGGCCTCGGAAAAAATCTTGAAAGTTTGAGCGAATTCTATACATTTCTTTTATAAGAAATGTAAAACCATACGAGTAGTCACTACAACAATAGTTTCCTGCCACCGGATAGAGTGCTTCTTGCGGCTGCAAAGGATCATTTCTCAGGACCCCCCACGAACTATAGGCCAACAATTCAGTTTCAAAGAGGACCGACATTGAATCCCTATCCAGTGGACGATTTACCACGGTCGACGCTGCAAATGCACCCAACATCGGAGCGCTCGTCAACAGTTTTGTGTAAGGCGTGCCATTCTCAACACTCGTGTTTTCGACGACATTGACGCATTCCCTAGAAGAAGGAAACGACGAGGACACCGCAGTTTGCCAAGATTCGACGCCATTTGAACGACAACAAAAAGAGGTAATCTCGACTCCTCAAGTAGAGTCGTCAGTAGAAATTTTAATTTACTGTCAAAATTTTAATAGAATGAAAAGTGCATCGAAAATGAATGAAATTCGAAAAAATATTTTAAGTAGCTCCTATACAATTATTTTGGCTACAGAAACTAGTTGGGACGAAAGTGTTAGAAGTGAAGAAGTTTTCGTGAACAGCTACAATGTGTTTAGAGCTGACCGAGACATTCATATGTCTGAAAAGAAGTCAGGAGGGGGAGTTTTAATAGCAATTACATCAAAATTTAACGCAGAAATCATTACTACAAGGAAATTTAAAGAATTTGAGTGTGGGTTAAAACCCATCTGGCAGGTGAAACACATATATTTGCCTCTGTGTACTTCCCCCCAAATAATGCCCGCAAAGATACATTTGAAAAAAAATTCTTATTGCCGAAGACATTATAACCAGGCTCCCCCCAGAGGTAAAAGTTCATATTTATGGTGACTTCAATCAACGAAGCATTGACTTCTTTCCAGACACTGAAAATGAAAGCATCCTACTTCCAGTCGTTGGGAATAACGAAACTCTGCAGGCCATATTTGACAAAACTGCAAGTTTTGGACTTAACCAAATTAATCATGTTAGAAATCAGCAAAACTGTTATTTAGATTTATTATTCACAAACATTCTTGAAGACTTCTGTGTCACCGAATCATTAACTCCGCTATGGAAAAATGAAGCGTTTCATACAGCAATTGAGTTTTTTGTATTTGTACATGATAACAAAAGACCCGATGACTGCGAGTACGAAGAGGCCTTTCAATTTCAATTGGCAAATTTTGACAACATAAAACAAAGATTAAGCTGTATAGATTGGCAAACGTTGTTTAGAAATGAAACGAGTATCGAAAATTCAGTAGACGTCTTTTACACAAAATTGTTTGATATAATAGTTGAACAAGTACCAATGAAAAAAATTAGGCGACAAGGCAACACAAAATATCCAGTTCGGTATAACGAGCAAATTAAAAATTTAAAAAATCGTAAACAAAAGGCCCACAAAAAGTATAAAAAAATCAGAAATGAAAGGAACTTATTTAACTATTTGGACATTTGCGATCAACTAAACCTATCCATTAATATAGCATTCGAAGAGTATAACTCAAAAACCGAACTTCAAATAAAATCTTGCCCAAAAAATTTCTTTAATCATGTTAAAAATAATTTAAAATCGGAAAACTTCCCTTCAAAAATGAAACTTAAAGAAAATGTCGGTGTCAACTCGGAACAAATCTGCAATCTTTTCGCAACCTTCTTTCAAGACATCTATACCACATAATATTTTAATATAATATTTCGGTTTCTTCCCAGAATTCACCACAGACATTGGCGTCAATCATGTCAGTGTGCAAAATATTAAGGAGGCTCTAAACAAACTAGATGCCTCCAAAGGTTCTGGACCTGACGGGATTCCACCCATATTTATGAAGAACTTAGCGTTGGAACTTACAACTCCTCTGTTTTGGATTTTTAACATGTCGCTTGAATCTGGCATTTTCCCCAATTTATGGAAAAGCTCGTACCTGGTACCCATTTTTAAAAGTGGCAAAAAATCTGACATATGTAACTACCGTGGAATTACCATTATGCCATGTATGCCTAAACTCTTTGAAGCAATCGTTAACACAAAACTATTCAATCAAATCAAAAACAGAATTACTAACATGCAACATGGGTTCTTCAAAGGACGTTCAACTAATACAAATTTACTAGAATTCGTCAACTACTCATTGATTGCAATGGAGAATGGAAACTACATTGAAGCTCTTTACATAGACTTTAGCAAGACATTTGATCGTATCGACATACCCTTGCTATTATTCAAACTGAAAAAATTAGGAATTGAACCAAGTCTTCTCAAATGGCTCGAATCATATTTAACTAACCGTCAACAAATAGTTAGATTTAAAGGGAAGAAATCAAATCCCATTAAAGTCACATCAGGAGTTCCTCAAGGCTCCCATCTAGGCCCTCTTTTGTTCATTTTATTCGTAAACGACATATCATTCATTCTCAAAAACATAAAAGTTCTTATCTATGCCGACGACCTGAAGCTCTTTTTAGAAATTAGGAACGAACAAGACATAAAGATATTACAGTAAGAAATACATATGTTTCACCTCTGGTGTAACAAAAGCCTTCTGCAACTAAACGTAAAAAAATGTAATGCAATAACTTTTAGTAGGAAACGAAAGCTCTTTATACAGACTTTAGCAAGGCATTTGATCGCATCGACATACCCTTGCTATTATTCAAACTGAAAAAATTAGGAATTGAACCAAGTCTTCTCAAATAGCTCGAATCATATTTAACTAACCGTCAACAAATAGTTAGATTTAAAGGGAAGAAATCGAATCCCATTCAAGTCACATCAGGAGTTCCTCAAGGCTCCCATCTAGGCCCTCTTTTGTTCATTTTATTCGTATACGACATATCATTCATTCTCAAAAACATAAAAGTTCTTATCTATGCCGACGACATGAAGCTCTTTTTAGAAATTAGGAACGAACAAGACATAAAGATATTACAGTAAGAAATACATATGTTTTACCTCTGGTGTAACAAAAGCCTTCTGCAACTAAACGCAAAAAAATGTAATGCAATAACTTTTAGTAGGAAACGAAATATACCTGACATTTCAATCACTCTAGGAAATCAAGTGGTACAAAAGTGCGAAAGAGTTAAAGATTTGGGAGTCATTCTAGATTCAAAATTAACATTCATTGACCATTACAACACAATCATCAATAGAGCAAATAACATGCTTGGATTTATAAATCGTTTTAGTTACAATTTTAATGATCCATATACAATTAAAACATTATACATCTCGTATGTAAGGTCAATACTGGAATATTGTAGCATAGTTTGGTCACCTTTCTCAATCACACACGAAGAAAGAATAGAATCAGTACAAAGGCAATTTTTATTGCTTGCACTTCGCAAAATAGGTTGGACACGATTTCCTCTCCCATCTTATAAAGCTCGCTGTATGCTCATTAACATCCAAACACTAAAAGAGCGCCGAGAATATGCAATGGTTTCATTTCTAAACGATATCATTTCGTGTCTTATTGATTCAGTCGAACTTCTATCTAAACTTAATTTTTATATACCTTCCCGGCAGTTACGAATCCGAAATACATTTATAACAAACAATTATCGTACAAATTATGCCAAGTTTGGACCATTAAATTACCCTTGCTATTATTCAAACTGAAAAAATTAGGAATTGAACCAAGTCTTCTCAAATGGCTCGAATCATATTTAACTAACCGTCAACAAATAGTTAGATTTAAAGGGAAGAAATCGAATCCCATTCAAGTCACATCAGGAGTTCCTCAAGGCTCCCATCTAGGCCCTCTTTTGTTCATTTTATTCGTAAACGACATATCATTCATTCTCAAAAACATAAAAGTTCTTATCTATGCCGACGACATGAAGCTCTTTTTAGAAATTAGGAACGAACAAGACATAAAGATATTACAGTAAGAAATACATATGTTTTACCTCTGGTGTAACAAAAGCCTTCTGCAACTAAACGTAAAAAAATGTAATGCAATAACTTTTAGTAGGAAACGAAATATACCTGACATTTCAATCACTCTAGGAAATCGAGTGGTACAAAAGTGCGAAAGAGTTAAAGATTTGGGAGTCATTCTAGATTCAAAATTAACATTCATTGACTATTACAACACAATCATCAATAGAGCAAATAACATGCTTGGATTTATAAATCGTTTTAGTTACAATTTTAATGATCCATATACAATTAAAACATTATACATCTCGTATGTAAGGTCAATACTGGAATATTGTAGCATAGTTTGGTCACCTTTCTCAATCACACACGAAGAAAGAATAGAATCAGTACAAAGGCAATTTTTATTGCTTGCACTTCGCAAAATAGGTTGGACACGATTTCCTCTCCCATCTTATAAAGCTCGCTGTATGCTCATTAACATCCAAACACTAAAAGAGCGCCGAGAATATGCAATGGTTTCATTTCTAAACGATATCATTTCGTGTCTTATTGATTCAGTCTAACTTCTATCTAAAGTTAATTTTTATATACCTTCCCGGCAGTTACGAATCCGAAATACATTTATAACAAACAATTAACGTACAAATTATGCCAAGTTTGGACCATTAAATTACCCTTGCTATTATTCAAACTGAAAAAATTAGGAATTGAACCAAGTCTTCTCAAATGGCTCGAATCATATTTAACTAACCGTCAACAAATAGTTAGATTTAAAGGGAAGAATCGAATCCCATTCAAGTCACATCAGGAGTTCCTCAAGGCTCCCATCTAGGCCCTCTTTTGTTCATTTTATTCGTAAACGACATATCATTCATTCTCAAAAACATAAAAGTTCTTATCTATGCCGACGACATGAAGCTCTTTTTAGAAATTAGGAACGAACAAGACATAAAGATATTACAGTAAGAAATACATATGTTTTACCTCTGGTGTAACAAAAGCCTTCTGCAACTAAACGTAAAAAAATGTAATGCAATAACTTTTAGTAGGAAACGAAATATACCTGACATTTCAATCACTCTAGGAAATCAAGTGGTACAAAAGTGCGAAAGAGTTAAAGATTTGGGAGTCATTCTAGATTCAAAATTAACATTCATTGACTATTACAACACAATCATCAATAGAGCAAATAACATGCTTGGATTTATAAATCGTTTTAGTTACAATTTTAATGATCCATATACAATTAAAACATTATACATCTCGTATGTAAGGTCAATACTGGAATATTGTAGCATAGTTTGGTCACCTTTCTCAATCACACACGAAGAAAGAATAGAATCAGTACAAAGGCAAATTTTATTGCTTGCACTTCGCAAAATAGGTTGGACACGATTTCCTCTCCCATCTTATAAAGCTCGCTGTATGCTCATTAACATCCAAACACTAAAAGAGCGCCGAGAATATGCAATGGTTTCATTTCTAAACGATATCATTTCGTGTCTTATTGATTCAGTCGAACTTCTATCTAAACTTAATTTTTATATACCTTCCCGGCAGTTACGAATCCGAAATACATTTATAACAAACAATTATCGTACAAATTATGCCAAGTTTGGACCATTAAATCAGATGATGGCAACTTACAACAAGCACAGCGAAGCTATTGACTTAACAATGACAAAAAGCAAATTAAAAAAATATTTCAATTCTATTCACTTATAAAGAACATCCTAAAGTAGTACTATGTAAACCAGATAGTGTTTAGTTTAGTTATTAGTATTTTATTTTTTAAGTGTATACTAAATTTTATCGTTGTAACAAAACGATCTACTCTTGTTTGACGACAATAAATAAACTATGTCCTGTGCTGTTTGAGCGGAATCGGTGCCCACGAAGACGCGTCCGTTGCTTGAGTGCTGTAGTTTAGTCGCTTCAATAGCGAGATTTTTTGTTATGAATTCTGCGATCGCAGGCAGGTTTAGTTTAGTCGATACAACTTTGAAGTTGATGACAAATGTTTTTTCAATTGATGATGCCATATTGGCAGTTGCTGGTTCCGAATATCGGAGTTTAAACTGTTATAATATGCCGGACTAAGTCCGCGAATTTCGTTATAGAAAAACCACTATTTTTGTCGTTATAACGCGTGTGCTCATGACAACAGTTTGCTGTCAACTGATGGAAAGATCCTATTACAAGAAGTGTGGGGAGCAGGAATTCAATGGGATGAAAAAGTGAACGATGATCTACATAGAAGGTGGTTAAATTGGACGAATCTGTTCGAAGACGTTCGCAATCTTAAAATCCCTCGCTGTTATTTCCCAAACGCAAGCAGTATACGTTATAAGGATCTTCAACTCCATATTTTCGTCGACGCAAGCGAGTCTGCGTACCGAGCAAATGGAAAACCCACAGAAACACCGTAGCATGACCTGGAAAAAGATGGGTGTTTCCCCCTACAATACCTCAAACACTACCCACTGCTGGAACTGGGATCCACCCATAAAATATGTCATACAACAACCATAGCTTCCAAGGACGAGGATCATGGGCATGGTTCATTGAACCCATCAAAACACTATGATTCAATACAGTGGATTGTAACGATAGATCATGTGAACTACCATTAATGGACCATAGTTTATACCATCGAACGACCATAAATTCCTCTATAGTAGGAGCAGAGATAATCCTTAAATATAACATCTATTACCCTATTATTAAACCATGCATTGTACTATTACTATACCATACATCACCCTATCACTAGACCGTGGTTTACCCCACTGAACTACCACAACTTCTACCATGTGTAACCCACAATTCACCCATAGTTTTATCATGCATTGCACCACAAATTTCCCACCACACACACCTTACACCATTAAAGGACTTCGATTTTTCCCTACACACTATCAAGTGTCATGTGTCGAAAATGTTTGATTGGAAACAATGACATAATGAACGTAATGCTCAAATTTGTACTTGTTATTGCGAGTTCATACTCTGATAAGTCAACGTTAAAAGACCAAAAGGATCTGAATTCGAAACATTGCTCTTGATAGACTGATTTCCTGTATTATATAGCGGCCCTGGACATTTCAGCTTAATCAGTTCACAGAAAGAAACTCTACAAACGGCTTAACGCATGTGATAAGAGTTGAACGTATGGAGAAAAGCGCCAGTTCTATCTTATTTACTGTTGGTGCCTAGGTAATTGATGAATTTATCTCATTCGGAATGCATCTCTTTGTAATAAAGAAAACCATGCAGACCGAATTTCAATCCACTAAACTTCTAGTGTACTCGGTAGCATATTACTATAGGTGTAGAAAGAATGCGTTCAATTTCACATCCGTTTTATCAAAAAATTAAATTTATTTGATGATCACGTTTTGAATCATGTTAAATAATCGCTAGAAAAACTAACGACCTAAATGCTGATGTTGAAAAAATAACTGGTTTCTCGTCTCTGCGTGCTCCAGTATAGTTTAGTAGTGCGACTAAAAATCAGTTATTTTTTCAAACGCAGCATCCAAATAGGTTTTCTAACAACTTTTTTGCATGATACGACGTGAAGATAAGCACATTTTTTCTATACACATACTAACATGTACCGAGTAAACTTGAGCCTTCAGTAAAAAGCGGGTACAATGGGTTTATCTTGAAAGCGTTTATAACGGTGTGGCAGTGCGGCGATGCAGGCGTAATCGACAGTAGCTTGCACAACATTTCATAATCGTTTACGCCTGAATCACCCGCAACAACATACGATTAGTACGTCAACATTTATTTCACTAGGTTAAACGTGATGTCCGGAGAAAAAACAAAAACCGCGTCGCGTCCTTAGCACCAAGATGCAAATTTCATTAAAACATGGCTTAGATCCACTTGAAAGAGCTTTATTCATTGCGAACGGAAAACTAATCTGGTTCAGTTTAAATTTTGATCTGTGATTAAATAATTTAATCTCTTCAATTTTCATCGCATGGAGAATTGCATAATTATTTATTTATTTATTAGTACTGATCTTCGAAGTATTCGTACAGATAGTTCCTTAATTATTATTAATTCTAAGTTTAAAAGTAGTCTTGGTTATGCTAAAATCATACAGGTTAGCTACATCATTAAAATTACGACAGCACACATTGAACGGATTGTTCTGAGCAAAAAGTGTACGATACATAGGAGTCCGAAAGAAATCTGTTCGTCTGGTAGGTCTAGGTGGTACGTTGATGCGAACCTGGCTCAGCAACTCTAAGCTATCAACATTGTTTCCGAGAAGATCAAACACAAAGAGCCGTTGCAGCATTATCCTCCGACTTGCAAGCGTCGGTAAACGTAGAAGGTTGCATCGTTGTTCATACGGCGGTAGTCGAACAGGATCATTCCATGGCAGTAGTCGCAGAGCGTATCGAACAAAGTGACACTGAATTCGTTCGACGCGATTGATTTGCACAGCATGATAAGGCGCCCACAGAAGCACGCCATACTCCAGGATGCTACGCACGAGAGCACAAAAGAGCGTTTTTAGACAATAAATATCGCTGAATTGCTGCGTGTTTCGTTTAATGAACCCCAGCACGGCATAGGCCTTAGCTGTAGTCATTGCAATGTGCTGCGCGAAATTTAGTTTGTTATCGAGGAGAATGCCTAGGTCCTTTATCGTATTAACTCGGTTGATACTGCTTTCTGCCATTCTATAATCGAATGTCATGACGTGCCTGTTTCGACAGAACGATATCACATTGCACTTCTGCACATTTACTTCCATGCCGTCATGAGTACACCATTTTAGCAGCACATCAATATCGGCTTAAATGGCACAGCAATCGACTGCCGACGCAATTACACGGAAAAATTTCAGATCATCAGCAAACATATACTTAGGAGACTGTATAGCGGAACATAAATCGTTTACGAATAAAATAAACAGTAGCGGGCCCAAATGACTTCCCTGAGGCACACCCGACTCTATCACAAACGGAGACGATCTCGTTTCATCTATGCGCACAAATGCGCTACGCTCGGTGAGGTATGACATTATCCACCGTGTCAACCACTCAGGAAGTCCCATTCGCTCAAATTTGGCCACGATTAACAAATGAGGCACCCTATCGAACGCTTTTGCAAAATCAACATAAACGGCATCAACCTGCTGACGCTTTCCAAGCGCGCTATTAAGTGACGAAACGTACGCCATAAGATTAGTACTCGTCGAACGTTTTTTCACAAATCCATGCTGCCACTCGGAAATTATATGGTGAACCTTCGGGTACAGCAAATCGTGAACGAGGCTTTCAAAAATTTTCGGTAAACAGCTCAAAATTGAAATGGCTCGATAATTTTCAACATCGTGGATGCTACCTTTCTTGTAGATCGGTGTAATGGATGCTGTCTTCCAGACACTCGGGAAAATTCCTTCGGACAATGACCTGTTGAAAATTATACTCGCAGGAACAACCAGCGTTTCAGCACAGCTCTTGAAGAAGATAGGCGGTAAGCCATCCGGACCAGCACACTTAGAACCATCTATAGACTGCAACTTCAGCTCCACATCACGCGGCGATAAATTAAATAGCGACATATTCAAATCGAACAACGGCAGAATATTCAAATATGCTTCAGACAAAGGTGGTCGGTTATTACTTTGCACACTTTGAAAAAAGGATGAGAATAGATTTGCCGATTCAAGCGGAGACTCGGCTGTAGATGCGTTGTAACTAACACGTTGTGGAATTCGGGACAACTGCTTACGGCTTCTTACAAATGACCAAAATGAATTGGGGTCCTGCTTCAGGTTCTCCTCCGTGCGATGAATATAGCTACGAAAGCAATGCGCAAGCAAAGAGTTAAATTCGCTCTCAATGGCATGCAGCTCAGCTTTGTGCTGATCATCTCTCCAGCGAAAGTATCGTTTCCTAACCTTGCGAAGACGGTTCCGTAGATTCTGCAGCTCGTTATTCCACCAAGGCTGCTTTTTACCACGCGAACGACGAGGTCGCTTCACAGGAACAACATCACGAAATATATCATACATTTTATCGTACATATTTGTCATTAATACTGCAACAAACAAGAAATCCCTCCCAATGAACATCGGGTAACAATGTGTTGAGCCTCTCGAAATCACAGCGGGTAAAATCAAAGCCGAGTGGATCAACAACCATACCAGGAGCGTTTTGCATCACAACGTCAAGCTCGAATAATAAGATAAAAGGTCGGTGATGTTGGTCGATTTTCAGCAATGGTAACGGTGGCTCACACAATTCAACGCAATTAGTGTCACTAATGAACGCTAAGTCAAGTAGTCTCTCATTTACATTTTATTTTCGAGATCGTTTATCTGAGACATTCCGTTTGCCAAACCGACTCAACCAGGGATATTTCCTGTTCAGACGAAGCATTTAACAGCAGCAAACAGTTCAAATTTTCATCCAACATCCAGCGTAATTGAGGGAGATTATAATCCTCAACAGTTAAAACCACACCACGATCACCCGCAAGATCAATTAATTTTTTCACACATATTGCATGTTGCTCGTACAACAGGGGCTCACTGTTGGGCGGCAGATATATACAGCACACTATCATATCAAAGTTTGGTGATGAGATGCGAACGATAATCTGCTCCAATTGATCACAGTCAGCAATACGAATAGCAGAGCTCTGAAGGCCGTTTTTTACTGCTATCAGGACACCCCTCCTCGTCTGTGCTGGCTGGTTTGGGGGTTTCTATCACAACGGTAAATAGTATAGTCCAGAGCTAGCTCAGAGTTTGAAACGTCATTATTCAGCCAAGTTTTAGTAAAGGCAATAACGTCATAATCGCACTGAGAAACATTAGTAACTTATTTGTCTTACTCCGGATTCCGCGCGTGTTCTGATAATAAAGCGAGATTGGACGGTAACTGTTTTCACGATTCGGACCACGTCTGTTGATAGCAGAAAACTGATGTGCAGACGGAGGTGTGCGGATGCAGGTTAAATCAGCTGGTAGTTCTTGAGCATCAGTAGAACTTTCTGTGTGACAGTAGGAACGTGTGAAGAGTGGCTTATTGTGCTTTAGTGTCCGCAAGAAGCGAAAAATATTACGTGTGTTCGACGAGGGCTGGAAATCAAATGGTCGGAAAACAATTCCCTTTTGCCATGTTGATTTGGATAGTGCTAAATCTTTTAGTTGCAAGTCAATGCCAGCTTTAAACGATACAAACGAGAGTTCATCGAGAGTTTTGCCTTTAGTTTAACGACGTCCACAGCTGTGCCTGTTTTTAAATTGTTCCTGATTACCTTTTCGATTTGATGCACTGTCGCCTGAGGATCGAAACCAGATAAGTACAGCCAAAACTGTTTATCCTTTTAAGCTGCGACCAATGGTATAGCGTCGTCCGGTTCAATATCTTTTGTACCTTCGAAAATGTTATCGCGGTGCGGTGGTTCATCCGGGATTAACAGCCGTGGTCTCTTGCGCGAATTTGGGTTTAGTTGTGTTCTACGTGGTGTGGTGGGAAAGTGCGTTCGCTGAAGTATTGTATTGATTTTCGTGGTGTTGAGTGCAACTTCATTCCTCAGTTCGTCCAGCACCTTGTTTTGCTCCAATCCAATGAGTTAAGTAAAGTATATTTTTAAGAACTTCAAGTAGACGTAAAACATGATAAAAATCAAAATTGATTTTTGAGTCAATTTTCATCAGTATTTTTTCAGGATTAAGAAATAAAACTACAAGGAGCAGTCTATGGGGTTGCACGAACTGTAGACGTAGGACTATACTACTTAATGTAAAATATTTATTTTCTTAGTACATTTAGAGTAATAATAAATCAAATATATTTCTTACGTATAGTTTAAGCACAACCAATCAACATCAAATGTTACATATTGAACCAAACCTTCTTGGTTATCAGGTCATTTCATTTGTAGTAGACAAATTTTAGACAATATAATCACATTTCATGTGTCTGTACAAGCTTTCTAGTTATATTTTGCCATTATTGCAGCTTTCCTAAAGTACGTATACAATGCGAATGCAGTGGTCTTAATCATATATCGAAACTGTAAATATACAAGAATCGAAAACAATTTTATATATGGACGTAGACGCGTTTTTGCAACGGTTTTTCGAGTGGAAGTGTATTCATTCATAAATAGGTTTTCTAGTATGTACCTATTAGTAGAATCAAAATAGGATAGGCTGAATGAAAATGAATCACATGAAGTGGAAATAATTCAATGAATTGATCGAACGTAAATAATAAACTTTCGTTGTGCTTTCCATCAATTTAAGAAAGTTTTCGTCTTTTCGCAACGAAAGCACAGATTTCTATCATGCAGGTTACGCATACAACCGCCTCAAACATTGAACCCAAGCGCACAAAGCAAAATGAGTCAGCGCTGATGATGATGGGTAGAGCGAAAGAGACAACTAGTACCACGACACTATGTTAACCGTGTTTGCAAATGGAGCTCGAGTGTACAAGTGATTTTGTGTACGAATAATGTTCGAGATCGTACATAAAAGTGTGCTGGAAGCGAGCACAACACAAAAGAAGGCATAGTGTTTGAACGGACAAGCTCAGTCGCGTGTTGGACGGAACTGAGAAGCGTACCTCCACAGCCAGTGTAACGGACTTCTACCTCAGGCTGCGAAAACACACAGCACAGTGATCTGCTCCACCTGCCGTTCAACAGGCTACTGAGCTTGTTCGGTCAAATCCGTTCTTTAAATAGTCGATGATGACGATATTCATAGAAGCGTAGCGCGCTTGGTACACAAATCTGTCGTGCCGGACTTGGGAAGCGCTATCTTCTGTGTGTGAATGCGTGATGTTTTGACTATTATTATGTACATTATTTAAATTTTTAATGCTATGATATCAAAAATCTTTAGGTGTATCTATTGAAATCTATTCTTAGAAGTATTTCGGGGCGATGAGCAAAAAAAAATGAAAATTTATCGTGAGATGGCTGAACTATATGCGTTTAAAATTGAACCACTTTTCGTTACATGCAATTTTTGTAGAATTTGCACAGTGCACCCCCATATCGAAAGCAAAACGTAGTCCTACGTCAAAAAATGATTATGCGCCAAGAATGTGTTGCAATAGCGTGAACAAAGCAGATTTGAAAAATGTGGAGTGAGTAGAATGTTCAGGTTTTTGAGGACCTCTCAAAAAGATGAACTATTCGCATTAAAAAGCTGTGCAACCTAAGACTTAAGGTGAAATTCAGGTCGAAAAAGCGCGCGCAAAAAATGAACCGAGTTGGGGTGACGAACCTCCGCACAAAGCGCAAAATGAAAAACCGACACATATATCCTACATGATCACTACACAAATGGTACGCAGTGGGTCTAGCGCTCGTTTTTGATGATCATAATGTAAAGCTATGTTTCTATTGATGATGGATTTTATTCTTTCTTTCATAAAAACGAAGGTTGGCAAATTAGTTAGCATAAGTAAACCAATATAGTATAGTATAGATAGTATGATAAAGTCTTGCATCATATCAATTATTGCGACTGTACGTAATTATTAGCATGGCTATAAATAAATTTGAATCATTTTCTTTACCCTGTGGTGCAAACGGTAAGGCACCCTTCGTACCTGGGATAGGACGAATCATTAGTGTCAAGACTCCTAACGACTGTATTCGAAAACATGTAGTAGAATGATTAGTATTTTGGAAGAAACTATTGGTTTTTATGTTATCGCAAAAATGTGCGCGAAAGAAATTTTAACTAAAACCGCGACCAGAATGAAATCTAGTGCGAATGCTAGAGAGAAACCGGCTATATTTATGTTGATCGGTGAAAAGTTGTCGGCAGCACAAATCCGGAGGTTGGTTGTGGCAGAAAATGTGATTAAGTTGTTTCGATAATGGTTAAAAAGGAACAAGACGATTTCTAATATCGTTCAAACTTATTGATTTGATGTGTATAAAAATGAATATTTTGGGTTATTTCATTCAGATAACAATTAAACTTTATGGACCTCTCGTTTCGAACTAAGACGATAGACTAATGCCACTTTTGCTTGATCCCGAACCTGCGTCAGGTTGCAATCCCAATCGCTGTCAGTTCGAACATTTTGACAGCAGCTGGAGTTTGAACCTGGCTCAGTTTCGCATCAAGTAAAAACGGCACAAATAAGGCTGCAAAAACGTCCAAAGAGCTTTACCCCTAATGTATTGCGTTTTTGGTGTACAACGAGACGCACTTCAAGTCAGACTAGCCGTAATACGAAAAGACGATGCTTCTTTTATTCCCGTAGCAAAATACATTCTCAAGATGATAATGTTGATAGTACGTAGAAGTAAACGATGTTCATTTTGTGCCGATTCCTCAAAATATTTCGAAAGTATGGTCTATTTAAAAATGTCCGATAATTATTTTTTCCTAATCAGTTCGCTTATTGTATAGGCACAAATGCGTTAGCTTGACAATGTCAATTTATTTTTTCACATTTTGTATATATTAAAATAAGGAAGTGCTGGAATATTTTTTATGTTAAATCGAACAAGAAACATCTATCTCAAAACTAGGAATACAATCCGATCTAAAAGAGTGGGAACAATAGTTTTACCTTTCCCATATAGAAAGGTTATGTAATTGCTACAAAAACCGACTTTCTAACCGAGGCCTGGAGGGCCGAGTCTCATATACCATTTGGCTAAGTACGTCGAGATCGGAAAATGTCTGTACGTGTGTATGTATGTATGTAGGTATTTTTTTTTGTTTTTTACATTTTAACGACATTCAATTAGCTAGAGATTACTGGGTAGGGAAAGTTATGAAACTTAGAGCCATAGTACTCAAGTGAGAGCAAGGATGTGAAGTAAATAGATCGGAAAACTAGAAGTGGCAGAGTCATTAGAGCAGGCTTAATATCGTACGGGTTTAATCTTTGTCTTCTGTTAATGACTTTGTGTGTATATCAACAAAATATCCACATCGATTTCTCTGGGATATATGAAACGATTTTTCCAAACTAAGATTCAAATGAATGGTATAATATTCCCATCGGCTTTCCGGATTTACGAGTTGAAGAGTACGGTTAGATATAAAATCTCTAAATAATTTGACCATATTTCAAAATTAACAGTCACATCGACTTATCGTAGATGATTGTCCGATAATCACAAACTTAATCTTAACTCAAAAGTATCCCCATAGGTTGCTATAACGTTTCGTTTGGATTGCTTATATGGTTCCGAAAATATAAACTGAATTGTTCGGTCATACATGAAATTTCAATGTCAGCCGGAATCTGAAATTTTTCCAAAGGGGAGAGTACATGAAATTTAAAAAACCGGACTCGTATTTTTGCTGTTAAATGTTTTTAAAATTCATGATTTTATGTGATCTCGAAAAAACGTCGACAAAAATCTATAACTTTTTTACTGAACTTCGCAACTTTTTTACCTTTCTAATATATAAAGGTTATGCAGTTGCTACAAAAACCATCGTAGTCCCATATACTTTTCGAATCGTAAAATGTCTGTGTGTATGCATATGTGTTTGTATGTGCGGACGTTTATATCGGTTTCGTTATTCCCATTGGCTGTTATTGAATTTCAATTTGATCCTACCTCTTGTAACGGTTTTCTATCAAAGCTGTGTATCTAGGGATTGACTTTAACCACAGATATCTGTGCTTTAACTATATTGATATTAGAAGTGCTTGTTATGTAAAAATATCTGAAGAATACGATGAAATTCGTATTTTCAAAATTAAAATATACGTATAGCGAGTAAAATAAACTATTAATTTTTACCTGAAAAAATAGCATAGCACTGCTGCTAAAAATAATATTTTTTCTAGACTCCATGAACAATTTCCTTCTAAAAGCTTTCCTTCTAAAAGCTCTTACGGTTGTAGAGTAAATAGAACCGGAGATATAATCAAAAGAAAATCGAGAGTTTTAGCAATTTGTCAAAACGGGGGTAGCTCCCATGGACCGAGGGGTGTTAATAATTAACACAAAAATTTCGATTTCTATATATAGGCCCTAGATGAATAACTTCTCCAAAATAGGTTCAAATCTGTGAAGGTCGACTTCAAGTTTCCATCCTTTTATGATCACTTCGCGCAAAATGGCCCATATATATTATTTGGTACTGGTAATTCAGATTTTAGTAAGAGATATTATTGGATTAAGTAAACGAATCTAAAAAATACATTTAAATTGTCGATGTCATAATAGCCCTCGTCACAAGCGCAGAGACTACTCTCTGCAAGCCCAATACGTCGCACAAGCTCATCGAACGTGTTGTGGTTGAACATTAGCCGCGACATTACACGAATGAAGTCTCGACCCACATTACTATTTATTACTACAAGTAATAAAGGTTTATGAAAACAGGTAATTTGGTATCCATATCCATATACCGGTAGTATTTGATTTATCATGAATTATGGTCTCTTCGCTCCATGCTTCAGAAGCTAAGCTATCTGAGAACGAGTTACAGGGAATGAATACTTTTGCACGAAAAAAATTACACTGGAAAAATGTTATCAGTTTTCACTAAAATAAAAATTTATGTTTAAAATTTAAATTGCAAAGACTTCCCATTTTTTTAGTTTTTATATTATGCTAACGAAAATCTAAAGAGTAAAGACACATTTTGAATGCTTTTGCATGATGGAGAACTTATCGGCAAAAAAGTTTTTCTAACAATGACTTTATGCATGTTTTTTAATTTCAACTAATTGACATACAAAAATGTATTTTTTTACAGAATACAATTCTAAGTATCATTTTAAATCGTAATGCAAAATTCCTTCAAAATGCGATAGTTGTCGAGATGTTTGGAATTTTGCTCCAACAAAAACAATTAATTTGTGTAATTATGTCTTTGTTAAAGTTATTCGCGTTCCCTCATTATTAAATGTCATCAAGCCAATGTTTATCGTTTTAAATTATCAATAAAAAAAAGTGTCCTTACAACTTTTTACATATTTTTATCATACTATTTACAATCAAACATTCAATTTTTTTCTGAATTTGATTGTATATGTCATTTTAAATGAAAATGCTAATAACAAACATTTTTTGAAATGTGGTAGTTCTCGAGATATATAAAATTTTGTTTTAACAACACAATTGTTTTATTTAATTTCGACCCTTTCTTAAGTTATTCGCGTTTCTACATCTACAACAACAGATTTTAAAAAAGATGGATCATATTTCCTATAACTTTCCCAATGACGTCAAGGCGATACTGTAAACCATTTGAAAGTTATTCGAAAACAATCAACCATAAACTATATAATTGAATAATATTTTGGTTGTTTTCCTATAGTTTTCAAATGGTTTACAAAATCGTTGTGATGTTACAGCAAATTTTTTAGGCTTTTTGAAATACCAATTTTTTGATATAAAAACGCGAATAACCTGTAAAAAGGTCGTAATAAAGTAAATTAATTGTTTTGTTTAATCGAAATTTAAAGTATTTCGAGAACTATTATATTTCAGAAATTTTTGTATGGCCATTTTGATTTAAAATGGCGTTTAAAATTATATTCAAAAAGAAAATTGTATTTTTAAATGCAAATAGTAACAATTAGAAAAATATATCGAAAGTTGTTGTTAAGATAACATTTTTATTGAAAACTTCTCCATGAACACACAAAAAAAATTTACGCTTATAAAGTGATAAAAAATAGTTTATTGATATTTTATGATGGAGTAACACGAATAATTTAAAAGAAAAAAACCTGTTTTAATTCACCTAGTTGTGCGATTGATCTTATCTCATGTATCCAGACTATGATTCATTAGTTGGTTTCGTTCAATAAAATTTTGGAAATGTGTATTACATTCTTATTATACTTAGCGGGTATTCCATGACTACCACGAAAGTAGACGCTGACTCACATTAAACAAAAAAGTATAATATTTAATTAGCTTAACCAGCATGAGTTCAATGTTATCTTCGTGTGATTATATTTTGAAATGTTGATGGAATATGTTTGGAAGTGAAGTGGGTAGGGGGTTAATAGAGTTGGAGTGGAGTTTGCGCCAGAAATCCCTTATCTTATTTCGGTATATGGGGTGGACGAAGGAAATGCGGGTGTGAGGGTGGTCCAAGGGGAGGGGATTGATGAAGGAGAGAGGTGTACGGGCAAGGGGAGGGAGGGAGGGGTGACAACATAATACTCTGCTGCAAATTTTGCTTTCCGTTTGAGACTTGGTTTGAGAAAATCGGTTCAGTCATCACCGAAGAACCGATGTGACTTCAATTGTGCAATATGCCAGGAATCCAGGACTTCCAGAATCGTCGACAGTGGACAATATATTCCAAGAATGTTTGATTGGCAATCAGTAATCTAGACGTGCGAATCAAAGAAATTTGGTGACCATTTCAATAGTTTTTAGTCTCTGAGGTATTACAATTGTACCGATTTATATGGGAAATTCCAGTGTAACCTTACTAACCAACCTGTAATTCCGGAACCAAGAGTCACAACCGAATGAAACTCAGCTGCTGTCAAAGGTATTAAATTCGCAAAAATCGGTAGACAAATTTTCTGGGGAATAGGTGTGATATTATCTTAGGAATTTGGGAAGTTCCGTCGGAGGTCAATGTGGTCAAAGCTGCTTTGTTTGATCATGATTCTATATCATGGTTTATACGGGAATTTGCTGTGTGACCGCACTCTTCAACCCGTAACTCCGAAACCGGACGTCGGATCAACTCAAAATTGAATAGCAACTTATGGGAGTGTTTTTTTTAAATTCGTTTATTTGACACGGCTCATAGCGGTAGCTTGGCGGAGCCGTGGATCTTTTATATGTTTACAAATGTAAAAATAAAAATATAAACAATTATTATTATAATATTGGATCGCGTGC
Organism: Topomyia yanbarensis; assembly: GCF_030247195.1. NCBI lineage: Eukaryota > Metazoa > Arthropoda > Insecta > Diptera > Culicidae > Topomyia > Topomyia yanbarensis. The sequence continues at coordinate 279,293,800 of NC_080671.1, forward strand.
GCACAACTTTATATTGCGAGCCTTTACCTTCAAAAGGTATTCCACTTCACAAAAACTCGGGCGCATTGAACAAAATTTCAAGTCAACGACCGCGGCGTTGGGTCGGAGTAGAGCTTTTCGTCAACTTTACTCATGGTAACAAGAATAATCCGATGCTTCCTTTGTTCTCGAGACAATGTACACTAGATCGAGAAGGCTGTTCTACCCATGATCGCATAGTTGTCCCGTTTTCTATGGGATTTTATATCTTTATGGGACTAATATGCGGTCATAGGCAGTGTTGTTCAATTGGCTCGATTCACAATGGCCAGAGGCCGGACGTAACCTATGGTTCAAATATTAATATTTTTTATTTTTTATAGGTTTCTATGTATTGAACGACATATTCTCCAAATTTTGCGACAAACGAATGAGAATTAGATTTTTAATAGCAATTTAAACATCGCTGTGTCAGACAATTATAATGAAATTCATTTTCGAAATCACAGTATCTATCTTCTCTTCAAAAACATGTTGCTCTTTCAATTTTTATCCGATTTGAGCACAACTAGTTTCATTCTAAAGGGCACTTAAAGAGCTTTGTTGATCATTTCAACATGTTTGCCAAATTTGATTCAAACTATGTAATATTATTACAAATATATCTTAAGTGAGTTGATAGCAAAATTTTTTTAAGATGTATTCTGTACAATCAGATGAAACAGTTCGAAACGGTCACTTATTGTACATTATATGGGAAATCATCTCTACTTTTCGAATTTCATGGTCTCGTTTTGCCCGGAGGGGTTTAAAATCGACATTTTTAAATGTTTGCTGATATGGAAGCGCATGGTTACTAGAGCAAAATAACAACTAAATAAAGTGTAATCAAACGCTTGTTGTAGAGATTGAAAGTAGTTTTATCCAATTATTATATTGTTATAGCTAGTTGTAGTTATATCTAATCAGTAAAAAAAGATTTATCATAAAATGGTATTATGCTATTAAGAATGGTTCGATAACACTGTATGGAATAATTTATCTCATCTTTTACAACTTATGGCATTAAAAATGAGCTCAGCACTCCAAAATACCAAAATAACTCAACATTTAATTTTCAGCCAGATTGAGCAACATTTTTGGTTTTGTCCGACTTTTGTTCGTAGACCCGCCACTGTGCGGTTGCAGGTCTGACAGCGGCAGCGGTAGAAAGTAGACTGAACTTATGGGAGTGTTATACCTTTCAGATGAAACTAAGTTTGTGAAAATCGGTTCAGCCATCTCTGAGAAAATTGTGTGAGTTTAAATGACACACACATATATATGCACACAGACATTTTCCGATCTCTACGAACTGAATCGAATGGTATATGATACTTGGCCCTCCGGGCCTCGGTTAAAAATTGATTTTTACAATGATTGCCTTTCTCTTTAAGGGGGTCTTCTACTCTCACTGTTTCAAAAAATCGATTTTTTTACTTTGTTTAATTTCAATCTATATGTATTTGAGAATAGGATTTGGTGAAAATCATATTCCTTGGCATGTTTCTGGGAACCAAAACGTACCCATCTCCGGACGTTTCTGAGATACTAAGCGCGGCGGCACCACGATGACGCTTGTCTATGGAAAAATCATTGTTTAAAGAATTCACCGGTCCATTCTTGACGGTTTATGTATATGTCAGCGTCTGTGAGTAGTTTGTTTATTTTATTTGGGGACGAGATTATCGTACAGAAGAAAGAATGCGTCGGACATGTTGAGAAGCGTATGGGAACGAGATTACGAAAACTGAAGAAAGAAAACAAAGGTATCGATGGGAACGGAAAGGGAAAGTTAACTGACAAATCAATCAGCCAGCTAACAAAATATTATGGGCTGGTGATTCGGAAAAACTCACATTCTGTAGAACATATGCGAAATTCAATCTGGGCTTCCCTCGAACACTGCTCGTTATCGAACGAAAATCCTCAGCACTCAAATTATTCACCCGGCGAGGAAAGTTGGTGCAAGTGGCTTCAGGCTGAAGTAAAAGGAACTGTAGAAACTTTTCAATATGTCAGGATCTACGAAAGTCTATCATCTAATGATTTATTAGAAAGAGTCTTAGGAGATCACACCCAAAACATCATTGAGTCTCTGAATAGTGGAATCTGTTCCTTAGCGCCAAAACACATGCACAAATAATGGCAGGCAGGTGGTCAATGTTGTGAATTATTTGGCAGTCAGTATCTTCAACCAAGGATTTTCATCGATCTTAAAAGCTATGGAGGTGATGAAAATTACCTGGGGGACTGAAGCTGAAAGACGTGCTACTCGACTCGACAGTGAATGTATAACTCGTTTTGAATGCAAAGTGGGTGTCGCGGCAAAGCGGGCCCGAATTCAACAGAGAGAGAGAGAGAGAGTAAAATGTGCAAAGCCAAGAACATTTTCGTGATGAGGAAGGTGAGCTCTGCGGACCCGGTGTAGTAGATTATCTAGTAAGTTACTAATTTCGAGTTATACACCGACTTTATCTTTAAACGCGTTTTCTCGAAAACAGTGTTTTTAGTAATACTACGTTCACATTACGAGTTAAAACGTGTTTTAACGCTATCTTGATGACATTTTTCTTGTTGCTAATTATTATAATATGTTTTAACTCTGTAGTGTGAACATGGTATAAGACTTTTCATAGAAATACTGGTCCGATTTCAATAATTTTGTCTCCAATTATTCAGAAAACATACCGTTATGTTTAGTCCAGAGGGATTTGCAAATGGTCAATTTGTTCCATTTTTTTAGCCCCTAACAGGTCAAAAAATAACGTAAATATTGGAAATTTTTACAAATCGTTACATAACTTTTACAAATTATAAAATAAGAGAAATCTCTTTCGTCTAAACATAGCCAACGTGACTATGATTATAAAAAATATGAGTTTTCTGATTACAGATTACAAAATTTGCCAAAACTTTACTTAAGCGGGACCCATGCAGTTTCAACATCAATGTCATCAATGAAGTTTCAAGGTCGCGAGAGATTTTTCTTTTCGTCTTCAAAAGTAAAATTGAAAACTCAAAATATGTATCTTCAAAATAAAAAAAAGTTTCTAAATCCATGGAGTGGATGCTTTATAATTTATTCCCAAAAAAGTGCTCAATTTTAGGCCTCGCGAGTAGAAGACCCCCTTAAGAGAAATACAAAAGGTGCAAAATCAGCAAAGTCCCAAAAAATCTATTTTCATCAAACATTTTTTTTAGATAACATAAAATCTCGACGTTTCATGCATTTCAAAGATGTTTGGCATCAAAAATACGAATTCGATTTCTGAGAATTCATGGGATCCCCCCTGAGGGATTCCATGAGAAACCGGCCAACCTCGAAATTTGGCCATCGTCGTTTCGAACGAAACTTTACAGTTGTGTTCGGCTTATGAATCTCTATGCTTTTTCTGGTAATTCCAATATTTTGATGCAAGAACAATTTTTCAAAAGGGCGTAGACGTTTCTACATGCATTAACTTTCAACAAATTTTGGTCGATTACCCTATTTTATACAGCAAAACTATCTGAGAACGAGTTACAGGTAATGAATACTTCTATAAGAAAAAAATATGCGCTGAAAAAAATGTTGTGTCATTTTTCAGAAAACCGAAAATTTATATTAAAAATTTAAACTGCAAAAAAAAGCATTTTTTCTAATTTTTTATTTTATGTCTACAAAAACCTAAAGAAAAATGACACATTTTGAATGTAATTGCATGAAGGAGAACTTATCGATAACAAGTTTTTCTAACAATAACTTTATACATGTTTTTAAATTTCATCCTAATTGACATACAAAACTGTGATTTTATTACAGAATATAATTTTAAGTATCATTTTAAATCAAAATGTATTTAACAAAAATCTTCCAAAATGGAATAGTTTTCGAGAGATTTGGAATTTTGCTCCAACAAAAACAATAAATTCGTGTAATTATGCCTTTTTAAAATATCAACATTCTAATGATTGTCGTTTTAAAGAGGTAATTATTTTTTTCAGTGTATTTGTATCATAGAGATGCTTTTATGAGCTTGTGCGACCACACCTGGCTGCTACTCCGTTATCGATCTGGAATAGCTTAAGTTGCACAGAGAAGCAGTAGATAATTATGCTTGGGAGTAGCGAAACATTTTTCAATGTGCAGCTCCTGGTAATGCTAAAGTATTGTTCAATACCGTCGCCGGCCAGGCCCGAACGTAGATCGCGGAAGGAAAGGGAAGGAATGGTTAGTCCGATACTCGCTTTTGCTAGAGGCCGTATATACTACTGCGCACTCCACAAGTATCACAGGAGGAGGATATTTTTTTGTTAGTAAGAGTATAGAAGTTGGATCACTTCTTCTTTACCGACGCCTGAGAAGTGATATCACTATCTGGACTAGATATCGATCCACCAAACTCATGGACAGGGGACCAACGGCTTTACTTCCCTGCCGAAGGAAGATGTGACCACAGATTTTTTCACCTCAGAAAAATCTCAAGGGCCTCAGCTGGAATTGAACCCAGGCAAATTGGAATGAGTGGCGGTCACGCTTACCACTCAACCACCGGCGCCGTCAGTATTTGGATCGTAGAGATGCTTTCAATAAACAAAGTTTTCCTAACAAAAACTTTTGGCATATTTTTATAATTCATACTATTTGCCGTCAAAAGTACATTTTTAATAGGATTCTTAACGCCATTTTAAATTAAAATGCTCATGACAAAAATTATTATTCTGTAATAACATTACAGTTTTGTATGGCAATTAGTATGAAATTTGAAAATATGTGTAAAGTTATTGTTAGAAAAACTTTTTCTCTGAAAAGTTCTCCGTCATGCAATCACATTCAAAATGTTTCTCTTTAAACCTATTTGTTGACAAAATATAAAAAATGGGTTTTTTTGTATTTTAAATTTTTAATATAATTTTATGGTTTTGTGAAAAATTATACAATTTTTTTAAAAAAATTTCGTGAAGGATTAGGGTTATTTCGGGAGAGATGCCACGTCAGGAGAGATGCCGCACTCTCTATATCCCGTCACTTTTATACGGTAATATGATATTGTGAGTTTGTCTTTCGAAGAATTATAACTCTAGAGATGTAAAATAATCCTTTTTAATTACTCACGAAAATTTTATTATTGATTTTGTGCGTTCAGTTGCATCACGGAGTGCCGAAATTTTTTCAGCATCACATTAAAATTTTGTTTTTTTAAATGTTTCGTTTTTTTTTGGTAAGTCATGTATCGGTTGAATAGCTGGGACCTTTTAGAAGGCATTCTGATCATGAGCACGGTCATCCAAAATTTTAGAGGAAAACGTCGTCGTGCGGCATCTCTCCCCTACAATTGGGAGAGATGCCGCATCAAATTTGCGGGTGAGATGCCGCACTCAATGGAAGAGGATGCATATTTTTGTATTTTTTCACCTCGGAATATCATTAAATGATCATTTGCGTCAGGTATAGGTTTTTAATAAGGTATATTCACAAACCAACGAACCTAACACAGTGAGATTATGAGTATTAGTTACTTCGGTTTACTCTTTAAAAATTTCAGGCACTAATTTTCGTGAATGCATTGATTTGTACTGATGTCAATATTGGGATAAAAACGAAAATTTCAAGGAATTAATGCTTTTTTTTCAAAATGAATCTTTCAAGAGCAAACCTTAGTTATATAAATTCTTTGTTGGGAGAAACAGCCAAAAACTGCTTTTAAGGACCCCCTACTGATATATATATATATATATATATATATATATATATATATATATATATATATATATATATATATATATATATATATATATATATATATATATATATATATATATATATATATATATATATCGCTCGTACAAACATATAGATACATAGTACCCTTAATTAAGTTACTTAAACTTAAACCGTTACACAAGGTTGCGAAAGAAAAATATTTTTAAAATGTTGAAGAAAAAATGTTTATAGAAATGGTAGTACCCCCTTAAGAAATAGTGTAGGTGCTAGCCGATTTATAGGTATAATAAAACTTCAAGAAACTCAGCTGAACACTTATTCACAAAAAACATCAACGAGAGCTATAAAATACTTTTGTTCACCATTTTTCAGTTTGTGACCAAGGTACGGCGTCTCACCCGCACATGCGGCATCTCTCCCGCAATGACCTTTTTTTGTAAAATGTTTATGGAAATTTGATGATTTTTTTTTCATGACAAAAACCATTTCACAGTATTTTAGAAACTTGTCGCAATTGATAAAAAATGATTTCATCAATTATTGAATGGTTTACTTTGATGCAGCATCGATTTTTAGAAATGTGCGGCATCTCTCCCTAAATTACCCTATTCATTCCCTGTAACTCGTTTTGCTGTATAAAATAGAGTAACCGAACAAATTTTTTTTTGAAATTAATGTACGTAGAAACATCTACGCCCTTTTAAAAAAATTGCGCTTGAGTTAAAATAATCTTTGGCTGTGGAAAATGTTTAGGCTTCCATGCATGTGAAACCTGTAAAGTTTCATCGGAATATAAAATGGTCGTCACGATTTTGGAGATTTTCGGACGGATCTTCGTGGAAATCCTCACATACGACAGTAGGTAAGATGACCGAATTCTCGCATCATACATTTTGTATCTGTAAAACTGAGGGCAACACATCAAAAACAAAAAACAATGAGTTGTATGCAACAGTCTGCATTTGTCTGTCTACTTTACTCGATCCATCCAAATCAAAAAGATGAAACAAATGAACATTGAGAACCCTTCCAATTGACCCTGGGTTCTTCTATATAGAAATATGGAGGTGAAGTATGTCGTATCAGAATATAAATATTTCGGCAAAGTATTGTAGTACTAATGGAGAAAAGGCACCGGAAAATTCTACAAGTTTTCGTCAAAAGTTGTCCGGTTTACTTTTTTATGTCGTTGGGAGGGATCTACGACCTTCCCGCGAAAACCAATCTCAATAAACTAAAACACCGAAGTTGTTCCCCAGAAAGAACTATTCTCCAACAAACCATGACCTGTAAAGTACCAATTCTTGGAAAACATTATTTCCTTTCCCAGTAAAGTATTACCCAAATTGAACAAATAGCCAGATATTCTTTATTTATTTATTAACAGTTTAAGGCCGAAGTGGCCTGTGCCGTATACAAAAGATTCCTCCATTCCACTCGGTCCATGGCCGCGCGTCGCCAGCCACGCAATCTGCGAAGGGTCCGCAAATCGTCTTCCACCTGGTCGATCCATCGTGCTCGCTGCGCGCCACGTCTTCTTGTACCGGTCGGATTGCAATTGAGAACCGTTTTCACCGGGCTATTGTCCGACATTCTGGCTACGTGCCCGGCCCACCGTAGTCGTCCGATTTTCGCGGTATGACAGATGGGCGGCTCCCCCAACAGCTGATGCAACTCATGGTTCATTCGCCGTCTCCATGTGCCGTCTTCCATCTGCACTCCACCGTAGATGGTACGCAGCACTTTCCGTTCGAAGACACCAAGTGCGCGTTGGTCCTCCATGAGCATGGTCCAGGTCTCGTGCCCGTAGAGAACTACCGGTCTAATCAGCGTCTTGTAGATGGTCAACTTCGTACGACGGCGAACTCTGTTCGACCGAAGTGTCTTGCGGAGGCCAAAGTAAGCACGATTTCCTGCCACGATGCGTCTACGAATCTCTCTGCTGGTATCATTGTCGGCGGTCACCAGTGAGCCCAAGTACACGAACTCTTCAACCACCTCGATTTCGTCGCCACCGATGCAAACTCGAAGCGGGCGGTTCTCATTCTCTTCTCGTGAACCTCTTCCTATCATATACTTTGTCTTCGACGTGTTGATGGCAAGTCCGACGCGCTTGGCTTCTCTTTTCAGTCTGATGTAGGCTTCCTCCATCTTCTCAAAGTTTCGTGCAATAATATCAACGTCATCGGCGAAGCCAAGTAGCTGAACGGACTTTGTGAAAATCGTACCACTCGTGTCGATCCCTGCTCTTCTTATTACACCTTCCAGCGCGATGTTGAATAACAGACACGAGAGACCATCACCTTGCCGTAACCCTCTGCGTGATTCGAAGGGACTCGAGAGCGTCCCTGAGACACGTACTACGCACATCACCCGATCCATCGTCGCCTTCACTAATCGCGTCAGTTTGTCCGGGAATCCGTACTCGTGCATAATCTGCCATAGCTGATCTCGATCGATAGTGTCGTATGCGGCTTTGTAGTCGATGAACAAATGATGTGTGGGCACATTGTACTCGCGGCATTTCTGCAGTACTTGACGAAGAGCGAACACCTGGTCCGTGGTAGATCGTTCGCTCATGAAACCCGCCTGGTACTGCCCCACGAACTCTCTTGCAATTGGTGATAGTCGACGGCATAGTATTTGGGAGAGTACCTTGTAGGCGGCGTTCAGCAGGGTGATTGCTCGGTAATTACAGCAATCCAGCTTGTCGCCCTTTTTGTAGATAGGACACACGACACCTTCCATCCACTCCTCCGGTAAAATCTCCTCCTCCCAAATCTTGGTAATCACCCAGTGCAACGCTTTAGCCAGTGGCTCGCCACCGTGTTTTAGTAGCTCGCTTGGTATTTGGTCAACCCCAGCGGCTTTATTATTTTTGAGCCGGCTAATCTCCTCCTGGATTTCTTGGAGATCCGGAGCCGGTAGTGTAATGTCTTCCGCGCGTGCTCCCAGGTGCGTTACCGTGCCATCCTCGTCGTCTGCTGCATCGCCGTTCAGGTGTTCTTCGTAATGTTGCCGCCACCTCTGGATCACCTCACACTGGTCCGTGAGAAGATTCCCGTTTGTATCTCTGCACATGTCGGCCTGTGGTACGTGGCCCCTGCGCGAGCGGTTCAACTTCTCGTAGAATTTCCGTGTGTCTTTAGCGCGGTACAGCTGCTCCATCGCTTCGCGATCTCGGTCTTCCTGCTGGCGCTTTTTGGTCCGGAAAACCGAGTTCTGCCTGTTCCGTGCCTGTTTATATCGCGCCTTGTTCGCCCTCGTGCGGTGTTGCAGCATTCTCGCCCATGCTGCATTCTTCTCTTCGACTAACTGCTCGCATTCGCCGTCGTACCAGTCGCTTCTTCGGTCCGGGCCCACCGTACCTAGTGCAGTGGCTGCGGTGCTACCTATGGCGGATCGGATATCTCTCCAGCCATCTTCAAGGACAACTGCGCCTAGCTGCTCTTCCGTTGGTAGTGCCACTTCCAGCTGCTGCGCGTATTCTTGAGCCACTCTGCCATCTTGTAGCCGCTCGATGTTTAGCCGCGGCGTTCGGCTTCGACGAGAGCTATGCACTGTCGAAAGTTTTGAGCGTAAGCATACTGCAACCAGGTGGTGGTCCGAATCTATATTCGCACTGCGATAAGTGCGGACGTTTGTGATGTCCGAGAAGAATCTACCGTCGATTAGAACGTGGTCGATTTGATTTTTTGTTACTTGGTCCGGTGATCTCCAGGTGACTTTGTGGATATCTTTGCGAGGGAAGAAGGTGCTTCGGATTACCATTCCACGAGAGGCTGCGAAGTTCACACATCGTTGGCCGTTGTCATTTGATACGGAATGCAGACTGTTAGGCCCGATCACCGGTCTGTACATTTCCTCCCTTCCTACCTGTGCGTTCATGTCACCGATGACAAGTTTCACGTCTCGCAGAGGGCAACCGTCGTATGTCTGCTCCAGCTGCATGTAGAACGCTTCTTTCTCGTCGTCGGGTCTCCCTTCGTGTGGGCAGTGCACGTTGATGATGCTGTAGTTGAAGAAACGGCCTTTGATCCTCAACTTGCACATCCTTGCGTTGATCGGCTGCCACCCGATCACACGTTGGCGCATCTTGCCCAGTACTATGAAGCCGGTTCCCAGCTCGTTGGTTGTACCACAGCTCTGGTAGAAGGTAGCCGCTCGATGCCCGCTTTTCCACACCTTCTGTCCCGTCCAGCAAAGTTCCTGCAGCGCCACGATATCGAAGTTGCGGGGGTGTAGCTCGTCGTAGATTATCCTGTCACATCCTGCGAAGCCGAGCGATCTGCAGTTCCATGTTCCGAGTTTCCAATCGTGATCCTTTATTCGTCGCCTGGGTCGTTGCCGATTGTTCTGGGTCGTATTCTCTTCTGTATTGTTCGTTATGTGGGTTTTTTAAGGGGCGGCTTATAGGGCCTACGCCAACCACCTGTCTCGCCGGTGGGCCATCGTGCCAGGACTGCTTAAGGTCCCACCTGGGCACCAGGACAGGTTTACACCTTCCGAGGAAGGGTAACCCCCCTTCCCTGCCAGCATACGACCAAAGTTCCCACCGGGGTTGGTTACCCGATCTTCACTAAGGTTACTCGTATCCCAGTCGACGCCACGAGGAGGCCAGGGCTAGGAGTTACTGGGCAGGAAGCTAAGGACCGCAAGTGGGGTCTATTTTATGCCTTCAGGTACGAGAGGCTTACGCACTGCCCAGTCATTGTCGACCAGATATTCGAGCCAGATATTCATACCCCCGAAAATCCTAGCTGACAGTTGCCCTCGCAATCAAAATTCTGCCTTTCAAACAACAGGTACAGATAGGCTGCCAAACCAGACATTTCTTATTGATCTTGGACAATTTCATTTGTTTGAAAATGTTTGCAATTTTCAACTTCCCCCCAATCTACACATTTTGGCTGTCAACAAACATTTCTCAAACACTTTTAATACGTTGGTGACTGTTGATACAAATGGATACATTTATGATCTCGCCAATTTCGTGCAAATTGGTCGGATTTTCGCGATGCTCGAGCAAAACTTTGCTCCTTATGCTTAAAGACCATTTTTATAACTGACGAGCAAACGTTAAAATCGAATAGGGGCAAAATTCTACACACTCCTATGGACCATCCATAAATGACGTAGCATTATATGGGGGAGGGGGTTTTGTATTTTTTGATGTGTAACGACAGGGGGGTAGGGGGTCATATCATGCTACGTAGCTTTTTTAAAGGGGGATAGGGGTTGACCTGATGTCACGACAACCTTACCCATTTCATCTAACATCGTTTTTTATTTTTGTTTATTGTTACGGGTGAAGGGGGGGAGAGTTACCGTCAAGCTACGTAATTACCAGGGGGTATTTAGAGTTTTGTGACCAAATGCTACGATGGGGGAGGGGGGTGTTAAAAATCACTCAAAAAATGCTACGTCATTTATGGCTGACAAAATAAGAGGTACGCAGGCTTTTTAAATACATGTAACACGTAATTTGCTACTTCATGTAACTATTTCAAACAATCTGTAATCTGATTCACCACTTCAAACGTTCTGTTACTCTAAACAACGCTTTCTCCGAACCCGAAGAACTACTCAGCCATAGACAAGTTCTTTCTGAATAGCACATTGAGACTCAGCAAAAACAACCATCCCATTTATATATAGGTGCCAACAGAACAATTCTTAAAATAACTCAATCAACAGAATGATAACAGCTGAATTATTTAGGTGTGTATGCTTTGTTTAAATTTGCATTATTTTTGTAATCATAACAAGCTAAATAAAATCTAAATGAAACGTTTGTTAGAAATTTAGCTGAGAAAATTGAATTTTCAGTCAAGTAATTTTCTGGGCTTTGGTACTTTCTGGAAATTAGTTTTCTGGGAATTGATGTATTCCGGTAAATGTATTTCTAAGGTAAAAGCTTCGAAATTGTATTTGTTGGGAGATGGTTTTCGGGAAAATGTTATAGAATCTTTTGGGAGAGTTTTGGAAGTTGTCTAATAGGTATGAGCGTATTTTCTTAATTGGTCCAGCTGAAGGTAGGGGCCTAGGTTTTTGGATCGAGGATAGACTTCCGAATGTGACCGATTCGTGATTGCGTGCGCGAGGACATTTTTGTAGGTTCCCGCTTGAGACCGCGTTTGAGAATGTATGAGTGTTAAGACGTTCACTGTCTCCGAGGTGTAATCATGTTTGCGCGATCGCGGGCGTAGGTATGCGTGGATGTTCGCGAAGAGCTCAAGCGTTTGCATGTTAACTTGTTTTTCGTGTGGTAGCGTTTATGTGACTTCGCGTATACACACTCGATTCTGTGACCGTGGCACCATTCACATATTTGCGCTTGGTCCTGAACGATCGCGCGAGCCGTGAATCTGATACTAAATTTCAGTGTGCGGTTCAGATGAGTAAGTGAGTTCTCTCGTATCAATTGTAGTTCCCGGTCATGCCGCCATGGAACGTGTTATTTGGTGGATATGAGCGTTTGACTGACCCAGCTGAAGACGGGTGTAGAGTGGCAATATAAGACTCGAAAAGAAGAGATAAAAGACAATAGATGAGAGAGGTAATAGATTAGACAGGTACAAGATACAGCTGAAGTTATGATCATCACATGACACATATACATTAATACTCAAACACTACTAATATATGAATAGACAATCACCGCACATAGCACATCCTTTCTCAATTATCTATTTGTTATTGGTTGATTCTTGGTTGTGAGCTGATCAAGAGAGGAAAAGTATAGAACAGAAAAAAGGCTCACATCAGCCCTCCCGGCCTCCTCGATATACAACTATCGAGGCGTATTGTAATCAACATCCTTAAGCGGGCTTCTTATGTAAATCAATCCTAAGCAGCCAAATGATTGGTGGACTATTAACATGAAAATTAATTAACCTCTAGTAGTAGAACTTGGTGCAAATAGAAACTAAAAAGAGCGAAGGTCCTTATATTTAGATAACTATTGAATCTACTGTGGCTTGATGATGTTTACAATACCGCCAATCGTATCAACCTGCAAGAGGGAGAGTCAAAAATAATGAGATTGACTGTGTAAACAATTATTATACTTTTAATATAACAAATTTTCGTTTAGTTTCAACTATTAGTGTTGGTTAGCGTCTATAGTAATAATAGCAGTTTTCAAAGTACTTATATAGTTAGACTCATACGTTTAACTAGGTTATGTGTTTAGATTAGATCTGACCTAACAGTTATTTTACCAAAAATGGACTCACAAAATTCGAACACTTAGGGTGGGCGTAGCGTAGTTGGTAAATCTATTGCCTTATACGCAGGGCACCTGGGTTCGAGTCCCGACCCCGCACATCGGGTTAGAAATTTTTTATAAGAGGTTTTCTAACCCGAAGAGGCGAATGACCTTAAGATTAAAACCTCTATAATAGAAATAAAAAAAAATCGAACGCTTCCCCAAAAACATAATAAGGCTCAGTAAATACTTCAAATTTCTCCTAAATTTACATTCCCGATCACTGTGCAGTGCACGTTTGTAAATTTGTAGATTAAAAAAGCAACTTTCGAAATCGAAAGACTCATGTCAGTTCAATTGGAACTGCTTATGGTGAATACTCAACTGAGGAATGTGAAGTACTGAACTGTCTTTTGAACACACTTTTCATACTGTATCGATCTATCAATAGCGACTGCCCCTGCGCTCTTTTCAGGTAGTTGGTCGTGGATCAAATTTCCAAGCAAAATTGCAGCATTCAATCTTCACTTGGGTACTGCTGAGTATTATTCGTGTAATCTTTATGAGTTTGAATTCGGAACTACATATTATCTAATATGTAACGCCGCTGCAGTACTCCAATCGCGTATCGGGATATTTTGCTCCTCATATATAAACGAACCAATCTACAGGAAATTAAACCAAAACATGTTTTTGTTCCTAACCCTTTGGGATAAATAGCTATAGGATTTATCAATAGGGTTCATTTCTCCTTTCGGTGTGAAGAATCCAGGCAGTTTACAGTTTTGTGTTGCGCTTGTATTGTGCATATATTGTATTGTCTTTCCCTTCTCAAATGAAATGACGAGACTACTTACTTGGTAGGAACAAATCTCCTAATAACATGTGAAACGTGCCAATCGAGCCAATTTATTCAACTTACTGATTCTAGTGAGATGAAAAATTCAAAAGCTGGTGCTGCTGTCTAAACCACGGAAACCGTCAAGAGATCTAACATCATTCAGACCCATATGCCGGGTGTATGTTCTCGGAAAGCTCTTGTGAAGTGTTATCCTCAACAGGATAACGAAATGCACGGAGCGCGAAAGCGGTTTGTCAAACAGGTAATTTGGAATCCGAAAAGTAAGATCGATAGAGAAGCGAGCTGGATAAAGCAGAAGAGACGCTCAAATAGACAAGGAGCTGTTACTACACCGTAGTAATGATAGACGTCAAGACCGCGTTTTTCAGCGTCGGCTAGGAATCGTTGCACAAAGAGTACCCGAATACCTGTGCAGCAGCCTGTTCAGAACCAAGTGCTGGTCTACGACACACATTCGGGAAAGAAGTCGAGTAACGACAAGAGTGCCATAAGGCTCTATACTTGGCCTAAAACTTTGGAACATGATGTATAGTGGCGTTCTAATGCTAAAGCTGTCTATAGGAGTCGTCGTTCTCACAATTACAAGAGAGACGATAGAAATGGTGGAAACGCTGACAACGACCCGAAATCGAAAACAGAATGTATTTAGGTTATAGCTATGCAACCACAAAACTGAGGTGGTTCTGGCAGCAATTGTAGCGTCCAGCCGGATCAAAGGCATATCAATCAGATCGATACGTGTATTGAAACAGTTGGGAGTGATGATAGGTGATGGAGCAGTAAGAGGCGTTTTCTGGCCACAGTGAGGACATGAGGCCAGCGTTCAAATGTGTTTATACAGGGTGTTTGGTTCATGGTTAAGAACCTCTCGAGGGATGATTGACTGTCATATTTGGAGAAAAAAATCGTTCTACACATACCTTCAAGTCTCAACCGTTACTAAGTTATTATTTTTTTATGTTAAAAACTTAGTTGTCTTAAAATAGCTCTAACTCAAAAAATATACTTTATATTTCAATTTTTTTGGATCCATTCGATAGGTGAGAAAAATTTCCAATGAAAAATGTCCTCAACTGTTTCAGCTAATGAGGTTAAGTAACCTTTTCACAGTAGTTTATTTAAAATTTAACAATTTTGATCGATTTTTCGTCCATTTCGCGAAAATCTTAATAGTTAACATCACCATTTTAATAATTCAGATTTTTAGTCTTGAAGAGTTGCATAATTTGTTCCTTGACATGATAAACTTATCTTTTCTTGTTTTCATGTGTTTAGGTTATTGAACTTGGATATTTCTATCACATATTCACTTATACTAGCTCTTATTGAAAAAGTATGGCACTTATTGAACCTTTTCTTATTTTTATTCGAAAGCCACGAAAATCTTGCATAGAAAAGGGTATAAATACCTTTTAGTTAAGTGAATTTAGTATTCTTTTAGAAGTTAATTAGTTTAAAGTTAGTGTTATTGTTAGCATTTTCGTTATTTTCTTAAAATAGTAAATAAGAAACAGCACCATTGTTATCATGGAATTAATGCATCTCAGCAAATTCTACAATTCTTTCTTTGGCTCCATTCAATTATCTCTTTCAGTTTCGAAGCATAATCATTTCTATCACCTCGTTTCATATGCAAAAACAACGATTTCGAATTCACTACATCTGTGATGAAGTCAATTTTTAAATTGCAGCGAAATGAAAAGCGATAGGGATAAAGTGTCAAATAACAAGTTGTAGAGAATATTAGGGGCACCAAACGAACAATAGCGATGATAAATTTAGTTGAATAATATTTATAATAATTACAAAACTCTCCAAAAAACGCTAATTTTGAGTCATTTTACTAGTAAAAAGTCATTTAATACACTTAACTAAAAGATATCTGTACATACATCGAAAGGAAATTTTCTTAACTTTCCAATGAACCCCTGCTAATAACGATATAAAGCATATTTTTCAGATTAAAGTCTTTTAAACTCTTGCAGGTCGATTACAGGAAAAATTTAGAAGTGAAATTACAAGGAAACGAGAAGAGATAGGAATATCATGTTGAAGAACAAATTATAAATCGTCCTCAAACCCATCTTTTGGATAAAAGATATTGCTATAATCATGATTCATTATTTTGAGAAAATCAACAAAAACCTCATCAAAAACATCAACTTTGAACTACTTTACAACTGAAATGTAATTAAAACTAATTAACTGAAAGATATGAGAACGCCATGCAATAGAAATTTTTCTCACCTTTCCAGTGGAACTAAAAGATTTAAAATAAGAGGTATACTTTTCGAGTCAGAAATGTTTTAAAATAAATAAGTTTTTTACATAAAAACTACAAGGGTCAGCCCTATGGGGTTGCACGAGCTGTAGACGTAGGACTATACTACTTAATGTAAAATATGTATTTTCTTAGTACATTTATAGTAATGATAAATAAAACATATTTCTTACGTATGGTTTAATCACAACCAATCAACATCGAATATTACATATTGAACCAAAACTTCTTGGTTATCAGGTCATTTCATTTGTAGTAGGTGATCGAATCCGATTGAACTTATTTAAGAAGATCTGAAGAAAGAAGACAGAAAACTGTGACCGAACTAATATATGGAACTAAATCTTTATAGCATAAGATTAGCTTGTAAAAACTTTTCAATTGTGTGTGGTAAAAACCCGGATCAGTGAAGAAAAATCAAATTTTAGACAATATAATCACATTTCATGTATAGACCAAGCATTCTAGTTATATTTTGTCATTATTGTAACTTTCCTAAAGTACGCATACAAATATTTGCAGTGGTCTTAATCATATATCGAAACTATAAATATACAAGAATCGAAAACAATTTTCCATATGGACAAGATGCGCTTTTGCAATGGTTTTTCAAGTGGCAGTGTATTCATTTATAAATAGGCTTTGTAGTATGTACTTATTAGTAGAATCAAAATACTATAGGCTGAGTGGAAATGAATCACGTGAAGGGGAAATGAATCAATGAATTGATCGAACGTAAATAATAAACTTTCGTTGTGCAATTTAGTAACAAATTAGATCTACCTACCTACACATTCGCCTCAAATATTAAACCCAAGCGCACAAAGCAAAATGAATCAACGCTGATGATGATGGGTAGAGCGAAAGAGACAACTAATACCACGACACTATGTTAACCGTGTTTGCAAATGGAGCTCGCGTGTACAAA
Source organism: Topomyia yanbarensis (assembly GCF_030247195.1). Lineage (NCBI taxonomy): Eukaryota > Metazoa > Arthropoda > Insecta > Diptera > Culicidae > Topomyia > Topomyia yanbarensis. The sequence continues at coordinate 279,310,806 of NC_080671.1, forward strand.
CTATTTTGTGAATAATTATACATAAAAGTGTGCTCATCAGTTGGCATCAAGACACGAAGGCGATCGGTCGCATTGTGCGCTAGCAGTTTTCGTTTAGTACGAATTATAAGTTGAAGTTGAGTTGATTAAGGTTTAAGAAGAATAGCCTAGATTGGTGATTAAGCGGTGATAGGAGTATCATTGGATACCAATAGAATAGATATAGATAGTGGAAGAAAGCAAATGATGAAAAAATCATATTGGTCAGGAGGCGAAGCGCCGGACCCGACAGCGAAATGAAAATGGTGGTCGAATGAGAGTGTCGATAGGAGAGAGTGCAAAACGAGAGAGTGGACGGTCTGCCATAAAGAGGGGAAGGGGTGAATGAACTGTCTTGTTGCGACAGACAAGCGAAGAGCGTGATTGTATTAGTGCCGGTTGATGATCGGAGCTGGAAAGAAGTTCGTGCTTATGGTTTGCGTTGTCGAATGAACGACAGCCAGCTGGATAGGAGCAAAGAGAGAAGCAAAAATTAACAGCAGCATATAGAGAGAACCTCAGAGTGGCAAGTTTACGGTGGTGGAAAAAAAAAGTTAACAGCCTTGTGCAGCTGCGTGTATTGATATAGGCTGATCGAAACGGTAAAAATGAAACAGCCTTTTGGCTGTATTAGTGCTAATCTATGAGTGGTGTGTGGTTGATTACGAGGCGGTATGAATGGCAGCAATATGAACTAAATAGAGAGAGAGAGAAGGAAAAAATGGCAGCAGCATAAGTGTGGAGCAATGCAATGGGTAAGGTATGGTGATAGGAAAAAAAAACTGACAGCATTGAGATGCACAGAGTAGTGGAAGCTGTTGACACGAAAAAAAAGGAACAGGCAGCTGGCTGTATTGGTGACAGTTTATGAGTGAAGTAGAAATGCATTGTGGGTGGCTAGGTATAGGAAGTGAAAAAAACAATTGCAATGAGGTGGAAAGGTGGTGCGTGAGAGAAAAGAGTGGAAAAGTGTGACTGGAAAATATTTAGGAAAATATTTTATAACGATCTCGAATTGATGAAGAAGAAATGGGGATAAATGGAATAAAAGAGAGTTGTCGAGTACATATTAAGGCGATTGACAATTGCAGCAACTAGTAAGGCAACTAAGGTAAGGTTAGCATTAAGTTTCGAAACTAATTATAAACTAAGATATCAAAGACGGAAAAAATGGATAGCATAAAGGCGAAAATGAATGATTGTCAAACTGTAGCGATGCAATCAATGGACAAGTTTTCGTTTATGGATGCAATGATACATCAATTAAAGACAATAAACACAGAATTTAATAAAGCTAATTTAAATGTAAATGAATTTTGTTGCTTGATGGGAGATTTTATAGAACGAAATTTAGATCTTTTTTCAAATATTTGGGGAGAAGAACTCACAGACAATGTACATAAAATTTACTCGAGACAAAATGGAATGGAGGTTCAAATAGCTCAAGTAGTTACTGAGTTATTTCGGGTCAAAATTATGTTTTTCCAACAGGATGGTGGGTTGGAAATTTTGCACCCACAATTTTGTAGTAAGACGGACAGATTATTGACGATAAAAATTCTGATTACAAATACGGATGGTAAAGATAAATTTTATAGCATGGTGAGTATGGAGGAAAGCAACGAGGAAAATGTAAAAGAGCAAGAATGGGCAGTAGAGAAAGAAACGACAGGCTCAGTATACAAAGTAAAGGAGTACGGAACGCAAAGGATACTGCAAGTCAAAAGGATATTAGGAGATGGAAACTGTTTAATTAGAGCGGTAATGGATCAAATCAATAAACACAAGGGAGAATACAGATGCGATATGGAAGATATTTTGAAATTCCGGGCTATGATAGCAAATTATATGCTGAGAAATAAAGAAAGATTTGAAATGTACCTAACAGAAAGTTTGCAGGAAGGAGGATTCTTGAACTTCATTGAGCATATCAAACAAGCGGGAATTCATCTTGGACATGAAAGCATGGTAGCTGTTTCGGAAATATTGGATAAACAACTCATTTTGTACCAAACAGATAATCCAACTTTGGCGATAGGCGAGGAGAAGGGCAGGGAAGAAGATATCATGCGAATTTTGTATACAGGAGAAGGGGCTAATAAAAATCACTTCGACAGTATAATTGGCATAGAAGAAGAAAGTGCTAGAGATGAGCGAAATCGTAAGAGAATAAATAAGGACAATAGAACAAACGAAAAGGGAATTGGAAAGGAGTTCGAAGAGGAAACACTAAACATGGATACACAGGGAAACGGCAGTGAAATCAACCAGGGCAAAATTACAGAAAAAACGATGGAGTCAAATAATAGCGAAGAAGGAAATGGAAGACTGATATTGATAGCATCACTAAATATAAGAGGATGTGCAAAACTGAAGAAGCGTCAAGAGATCGATAATATACTAATCTCCTATAATGTAGACATAGCGGCATTGCAGGAAGTAAATGTTAAAGCCGAAGCGATTTCAACAAAGAACTATGAATGGATGATAGGAGCAAAGGGGCAAAATAAATCTAGAGGACTAGCGATATTGATAAGAAAGGGATCATGTATCGAAATGAAGGAATGGAAAGAGATAGGATTTCAGGGTATATCAGTAAGTCTGTTCGTAAATGGGAAAAAATTATTCTGATAAATGTTCACGGTCCAAATAAGAAAGGATATTTATTTTACTCAAAACTAGGAAAGATAATTGATCAAGCAAATATTAGACCCAATCTCATACTAGTAGGTGATTGGAATGCACAGATAGGGAGAGATTTTGTTACAGCTGAAGATAGTGAGACTGTAGGCACAAAGTTGGGATGTGAAGCGAATAACGAGAACGGAGAGGAATTTAAAATGTTTTTGACGATGCATAAATTAAAGAATATATCTTCAGAGATAGGAATAAACACAGAAATAACATGGAAAAGTGGTAAAAGAGAAAGTCAAATTGATCATATAGTAAAACCAAGAGAAAGCAGCATTAAAATAAGATTTATCAAAGGATATTGGACTAGGTTAGAGACGGACCACAAAATGATAGTAATGGGAATAAGAGCAATCGAGAGATATAATGAACAAAAGAGTAAGAAGAAGATCCAGCTAGATGCGTCAGCACTGAAATACGATAGCATAAAGGAAAAATATCATACAGCATTAAAGAAATATAATGAAAACATGGAAAAAGGGACCAGTGTTAATGTTGATTTCAACACAATAACAGCGAAAATGAAAAAAGCAGCAAATGAGGTTCTAAAATCAGCAAGAGCATCACTAACACCCACAAGGAAAAACGCGCTGAATAGGCTGAGGAGAGCTGTAAATTTAGCAAAAAAACATCCACATATACTGCCATATAGGTGGAAATTGAGAGACAAGAGGATGGAATTTGAAACTGCAGTAAGAAGTCACAATGAAAGGAAAATAAAAAAATTTTACAAAGAGCTTAACGATTTTGATGTAACAGTAAGAATTAGAAAATCCTACCAGTTTTTAAAGGGGTTCATGAATAGAACGAGATACAGGAAAAATCACATACCTATGAGTCATTGGAATGAAGCGGTGAAAGATAGTCAAGGACCTGAGATCAAGTTGATGGAAGAACAGGATACGTGTCCGATGACGGAACCACCAAAAGAGGAAGATATGTTACGTATTATGCAACAGCAATGTAACGGGAAATCAGCAGGAGCAGACGGTATAAGAATGGAGCATCTAAAATACGCAGACGAAGAGACACAGAAAGAAATGGCGGAGGTCTGGAGAAGAGTTTGGATTGAGAATGAACTGCCAGAAGAAATGAAGAAAACTATTCAAGTTCCAATACCTAAGAAACCCTCGGCAAAAGCAGTACAGGATTACAGAAGGATTAGCTTGTGTAATAGTGGATATAAACCATATGCTAAATGGTTAAAGAATCGACTGAGAGACTTTACAGGAGATCCTGACATTAACCAAGCAGCTTTTACAGAAGGAAGGTCAACCGATGATCACATGTTTGTAACGAGAAGGATATTGGAGGAATACTGGAATGCTGGGAGATCGGTAATTGTAGCAGCACTGGACATAAGTAAAGCTTTTGACAATGTTAGCTTGCTAGAGCTAAGGAATATTTTGGCTAAGCTAGATGTACCCTCGCATCTAATCGATAGAGTATTGCAGTGTATCAGAAAAGAAAAAACAAGAGTGCGATGGCAAAGTCAGTATACTGCAGAATGTGAAAGAGGAAAAGGAGTCAAGCAAGGATGCCCACTTTCACCTTTTCTTTTTAACATTGTTATGCAGGATGTGTTGAGAAAAGTCAAGGAACAGATACCAGAACTGAACATGATGGATAAAGGGTCCTTGAAACTACCATTGATTTTGGTTTTTGCGGACGACATTTTAATAATAACTAAAGACAAGAATGAATTAGAGAAAATTCTAAGAGCGATGGAGACACGTCTAAGCGAAGTGGGATTGGAAATAAACAACAACAAGAGCCAAATACTGATGCGACTTCCAAATTCAACAATAACAACACCAGAAACAGTAGTACTAAACGGAAGAATATATGAAGTTAAAACATCCTTGAGATATCTTGGGACATGGTTGACCGACACACTAAATAGGCCTGCGACGACTAAACAAAGATGCGTGAATGCAGCGAAAGTATCCAAAACAGTGATAGAATTCTGCAAGAAATTTAAACCTTCGTGGGAAATCGGAAAACTTATATATAATTCAGTAATAGCACCATCCATTCTGTACGGAACTAAAACAGCGACATTGACCAAAAGAAGCAGAATACAGTTAGGAAGGTATGAGAAACAAATATTAAAGGATATTTGGAACCATTGCAGGAAAACGGACGGTCGAAAATTCAATGTGCGACAAGAACTAAAAGGAAAAACTGTAAATCGTAGAGTACGAGTCAACAGGATAAGTTATTTCGGACACATTCAAAGAAGAACAGAAGGACACCCAATAAAAATGCGATGAAACTGAAATTCAATCACAAAAAGCATGGTCGGCCGAGTTTTACATGGAAGGATTCATTGGAACAGGATTTTAACAGATATGATGGAATGAACGAAGAAAACTGGAGACAACTAGCAAACGACAGGGAAAAAATTAAAAAAGTAGCGGAAGAAATATATAAGCAGACCGACAGTGAAATTTCGGAAGGAGAGGACAGTACGGAAGAATAATAGTAAGATAACTAACAGACCATTATTATAAAAAGCGGCAATTACGTAAATAGGGAGTTGGCAATTGTCAATCGTCCATTAAAGAGGAATGTCAAACTAGAATGAATGAGTTAAAGACCTAAAGGGTCAGAAAAATTATAGAAAAGTTTCAAAATCCACCAGGTGGATCGAATTATTAAAAAGTAGTAATGTCACAATATTAAGAAGAGCAGGTTACTAAAAATTTAGTAAATTAGGAATAGAGAAAAATCTTAATCAACTGCATAGCAACCAACACACAGGTAACGAGAAATGCCGATAAAGTCTTGATGTCGGCCAAACTAAATTATAACAATCCTCGGCCACCTGAAGGTAATGAACTAAGTAGCATATTTTCAAATACTATAAAAACGATAACGATGGCCGATGGTTGATAAAATAATTAAATAAAAAAAAATTAAAAGATATTAAAAAATAAATAAATATATAAAAATAATGAATGAGAAAAGGGCCAATATAAACAGGGAAACATATTTGAATAAAAACTAAGTAACTAATTTCTTATCCATTTATAAAAAAAAAAAATTAACCAACATAACGATTATAATAATGTTAATAATAATAATAATAATAATAATAATAATAATAATAATAATAATAATAATAATAATAATAATAATAATAATAATAATAATAATAATAATAATAATAATAATAATAATAATAATAATAATAATAATAATAATAATAATAATAATAATAATAATAATAATAATAATAATAATAATATTAATACGAAGAAAGAACGAAAATGATAGTAACGAGAAAGTAGTTAAACATTGAATGATTACTGTGCGGCATAAAATAAAAGTAGAATTTAAATTGAAGTTAGCCAGTAATATCAGCAGACTCGATTGACAATTCGATAATACAACTTAGAAAAATACTTTTTTTTTGAAACATTATTGATACATTTTTTTTTTTGAAACATGATTTTCGGTAGTAGATTAACACAAAAAAATTGAAGTGAGGGAGGTAGGGAGGACGTTACTCTCGTTACTATCATTTTAATACATTAGAATAAATCATGGTCGAGTGGTACACAATTACGAGATCTGAAAAATACATGGACATCGGGTTGGTACATGGGAGTGATTGGGCTACGATGACAAGCATGATGGATGGAAGCAGCTCTGGAATAAGATAGTACATATTCTATATTCGAAATACTCCATAATAATTTCAAAGTCGGAATTAATACACTGAAATTGTAGAATGTAAATACGATAAATAAGAGGTGAATCTTAACATTACTAGACTTTATTACATAAATTGCTATTAGCGTCCTTTCAATGTTTTACTCATATTACAACAAATTTTGAAATCTCCTTTCCGGTATGCTTGTAATGATATCTATTAACATACTATATGATTATTATTAAAGAATTGAATTATTCAATTATTTATTTTTTTTTTCTTCTTTCACTAATTATATATTTATTTCGTTAATTATTCATTTATCGATTATTTAGTTAATTATTGGCTTAACCCAATAAGATAATGAAGAGGGTGCATCAGGACATCATAAAAGTAACTAAAGTGTGAATTATCTATTCGAGTATGACCGTATTGAAATCTGTGAATTATTCATATAACAATTAGGTGATTATTCATGTATTTAATTATTTAATTATTCATTTATTGAATCATTTATTTATCTAGCTATTTATCACTTATTTATTTTTGAAGCTTTCTATGTATTTTTTATTTATTCATATAATTATCTATTTTTTTATTCACATATTTATTTATTTATTTGATGATCTGTTAGTTTATTATATTATTTACTTATTTAATAGTTGATATAATACACCTATGTAATATTAGAATATTGATATCATATGAATATCATTTACAGGATGAGGAGGGTACATGAGGACATCATAAAAGCAAATAAACTCCGAACTCCATATTCCTGTATGCCCGTTGTGATATCTTGACAATCCGTTGATTATTTATTTATGTAATCATTTAATTTTTTATTTATTCAGACATTTATTTATTTAACTATGTATGTATTTACTTTTTAATCCACCTATGGATTTTTTTCGTTATTATTCATGTATTTATTTATTTATTCACATAATTATTTAATTATCTAATTATTTATTAGTTTACTATAGGGTAAGGTGGGGAAAATCCGACCGTGGTTCATAATTATAAACGAAAGACACAAAAACGTGATGAATATAGTATTTGTCGAGTAATTGCTTCGATGCAAATGGGAATATCTTTACGTGCTGCTGCTCATGATTTTGACATGAAAAAATTGACACTGAATTCCATTCTCTTCATGCTAACATTCAAGAACATAACATTCATTGGTTTATGATTGAAAAATCATAAAATTTGGATAATATCTGTACTAAATCAACCAAAAATGTAGGCGGGCGAGTTTACCCCACCATTTTTGAAAACAGCAAAAATGAACGTTTTCGTAAAACGCTTGAATCCCAAAGTTTCCCTGGATGCAAATAAAAAGTTATACATAGAAAGTTGCTTAGAAGTCTAACCTTTAATTTGCTATATAAAACGACTTGATCCGATGTAAAATGAACATTTTACAGCAAAACCATTTATTAGTTCGGATTTGCCCCACCTTACCCTACTATTTAATCATATAATAGTATATTTAATCAATCCATACAGTATTATAATATTGACATCATATGTGTATCGTTTGCAGGGTGAGGAGGGTACATCAGGACATCAGAACAGCAACTAAATTCCGAATTCCTTATTCCTGTAAGACATCTAGAATTCTGTTAATTATCCTTATAACAATTCGTTGATTATTTAATTAATTATTGAATAATTAAATAATTAATTCAACTATTTATTCATTTTTTTTCTTTTTTATTATTTCTTTTTTTCATTTACTTATTTATTTATTGATTCATATAATTATTAATTGTTTAATGATTACTTATTATTTATTGAACTGTTTATTTAATTTATCCATACAATATTATAATATTGGTATTATATATATGTATATCATTTACGGGACGAGGAGGGTGCATCAGGACATCATTGAAGTTACAACTGGACAATGAAGTGGCAGCCAATCGGAGTCAAGGAGGAAAGGTGGTTGTCGCACGCGACGGCCACAGTTCTCTCCAACAGTTGTAAACAATTTGACGCGTCCTTCTTCAAACAAACCATCCCGTGGAAAGCTTGACAAGTATCGCGAATTTCGTTATTCAATCTGTTGGATCATATTGTTGGAAGGAGACTCTTTGATCCCCGCGGATACTGAGTAGGTGTAATTGCCTACGGGTCCGCCACCCCCCTTTTGGCCCTTTATACAGCGGTATGCTGAACGCAGAATGGTAACGAAATTTGAGAGTACTGTAAAGTGGAGCCGCATGCAGAGCAAGGCTCAAGCTAGGATGGTGGCTACCTACATACATACATACAATTATACATAAAAGTGTGCTGGAAACGAGAACAACACAAAAGATAGCATAGTGTTTGAATGGACAAGCTCAGTCGCATTAACTGGGTAGCGTACCTCCACAGGCAGTGTAACGGACTTCTAACTCAGCCACACTGGCTGTGAAAACACACAGCACAGTGATCTGCTTCATCTGTCGTTCAACGGGCAACTGAGCTGGCAAGGCGAAATCCGTCCGTTTAAATAGTCGATGATGACGTCATTCATAGAAGCGTTGCGCGCTAGGTACACTAATCTGTCACGCTGGACTAGGGAGGCGCTATCTTCTGTGTGTAAATGCGCGATATTTTGACTAGGTTGTTCATTATTTAAATTTTTAATGCCATGATACCAAAAATCTTTGGGTTTATCTATTGGAATCTATTGTTAGAAGTATTTCGGGGCGATATGCGCAAAAAAATTGAAAATTTATCGTGAGATGGCTGAATTATATGCGTTTAAAATTGGACCACTTTTCGTTACATACCATTTTTGTAGAATTTGCAACGTGCACCCCCATATCGAAAACAAAGACGTAGTCCTACGTCAAAAGTTCAATAACTCTGTAACGGTTGACATTTGATGGTATTCGTAGAACGATTTTTTTCTACAAATATGAAAGTTAATCAGAGATTCTTAATCGAGAGATTCTTAATCATGAACACCCTGTATGTATGTATATGTGTATATAAGTGTGCTGAAGATACGCCGGAATATGTGGTCGCTGAGTACCCCTGATTCGGGGTAGCGTGAAGCGATATGGCGGCTCCAAACGTAGAAAGTCGTAGTCACGCAGATACTAGTAGGGCGGAGCTGACAGTTTGAATAAACTCATCATACCGGCATCCTGTGGAGTAGACTAAATCCATTACAGGACTACATCTTGTAGCTCGCGTCGAAGTGCCGGCGGTACGTGGTGGAGATGTTAACGAGCCGGAAGCTACGCTACAAACGAAATCGTTGAACCGACCTCCGCACCTGAGGGATTCCACGAGAAACCGGCCGACCGCAAAATATGAGCATCGTCGATTCGAACGAAACTTTGCAGTTGTGTTCAGTTTATGAATCTCCATGATTTTCAATATTTGATACACGAGCAATTTTTCAAAAGGACTTAGACGTTTCTACGTGCATTAATTTCCAAAAACTCTAAGTCGAGTACTCTTTTTTATACAGCAAAACTTCCTGAGAATGATTAACAGGGAATGAATATTTCTTCACGAAAAAAATATTCTCTGAAAAAAATATTGTGCCAGTTTTTACAAAAACAAAACTTTATATTAAAAATTTAAATTGCGAAAAAAATCATTTTTTCTAATTTCTATATTTTGCCAACAAAAACCTAAAGAGAAAAGAAACATTTTGAATGTGATTGCATGATGGAGAGCTTATTGGTAAAAAAGTTTTTCTAACAATAACTTTATACATGTTTTTAAATTTCATACTAATTCACATACAAAACTGTAATTTTATTACAGAATATAAGTCTAAGTATCATTTTAAATCAAAATGTATTTAACAAAAATCTTCTTAAATGCGATAGTTTTCGAGATATTTGGAATTTTGTTCTATGTTCTAATGAAAACAATTAAATCGTGTAATTATGCCCTTTTTAAAAGTTATTCGTGTTACCCCATCATAAAATGTAAAAAATCTAATATTTATCATTTTAAAGAAGTAAAAGACACTTTTTCAATGAATTTGGAGCATGGAGAAGCTTTCAATAAAAAAGTTTTCCTAACAACAACTTTTCACATATTTTTGTAATCCATACTGTTTGCAATCAAAATCCCAAATTTATTTTTTAATATGATTCTAAACGCAATTTTAAATCGAAATGTTCATAACAAAAAATTTCTGAAATGTTATAGTTCTCGAGATATTTCAAATTTTGTTTTAATAACACCATTATTTTGTTTTATTATGACCTTTTCATAAGTTATTCGCGTTTCTCCATCAACAACAATAGGTTTTTAAAAGGCCCATAAAATTTCCTGTAACTTTCTCATGTAGCTTTCAAATGGTTTACAATATCGCCTTGATGTCAAAGAGAAAGTTATAGGAAAAGTTGCGGGCTTTTTGAAAAACCTATTCCTTTTGATGGAGAAACGCGAATAACTTAAGAAGAGGTCGTAATAGAACAAAACAATTGGGTTTTTAAAACAAAATTTGAAATATCTCGAGAACTATTACATTTTCGAAAAATTTTGTTATGAGCATTTATATATCACATGGCGTTTAGAATCATATTAAAAAATAAAATTGTATGTTTGACTGCAAATAGTAAGAATTATAAAAATATGTGAAAAGTTGTTGTTAGGAAAACTTGTTTATTGAAAGCTTCTCCGTGATCCAAATACATTGAAAAAACTTATTTTGAAACATTAGATTATTGTCATTTTATGATGGAGTAACGCGAATAACTTTTAAAAAGGGCATAATTACACCAATTCATTGTTTTTGTTGGAGCAAAATTCTAAATATCTCGAAAACATATTAGATTTTTGTTAAATGCATTTTGATTTAAAATGATACCAGTTTTGTATGTCACTCAGTATGTATTAAGTTATTGTTAGAAGAACTTTTTTACCAATAAGTTCTCCATCATGCAATCACATTCAAAATGTTTCTTTTCTCTATAGGTTTTCATTGACAAAATAAAAAAAATAAGAAAAATTGGTTTTTTTGCAATTTTTATTTTTAATATGAGATTTTGTTTTGGTAAAAAATGACACAATATTTTTTTCAGTCTATATTTTTTTCGTGAAGAAGTCTTCATTCCTTATAACTTGTTCTCAGATAGTTTTGCTGTATAAATTAGAGTAACCGAAAAAAATATTAAAATAATGCGCATAGAAACGTCTACGCCCTTTTAAAAAATTGCGGTTGAATTAAAATAATCTTATTGACTGTGGAAAATGCTTAGTCTTCCATGCCGATGAAACCTGTATAGTTTCAATATAAAATGGTCGGTAACGATTTTGGAGATTTTCGGACGGACCTTCTTGGAATTCCTCACCTCGGTGTCGGTAAAAATTCCGGCAACGAGGAACTCTCAGTCGGATTTAGGGGTATTAATCGCCGGGCTCTATTGGAGCAGATATCGACGGGAGCTAAATGACTCACGGCAACTCTCCGCCAGTCTCTGTCTAATTGGATTTTTGAAGTCAAATGGCTCAAGTACACAGATGATCTAAGCGACCTAATGTTTGACACAAAAGTGATTCCCATACTGAACAGGCAAGGCGTTTGAAGCTTTTTAAACCTTACTATAAGAAAAGGTATTATTTATTGTCTCCCAGTACATACACACACTGACATTTGCTGTAGTCGATTGACTGTATCGAAATGAATATGCAACTCGGCCATCCAGACCTCGGTAAAAATTCGATTTTCTTGAGCAATTATATAACCTACCTATTATTGTATTGATTTTGTTGGGTATTTTCAACAAATTTAAAACTAAATGCAGTTCACTTATGCTCTAAAATTTAAAAAAATGCCATACTCTGCCTTCACATATAACATGAATCGCAACTTTTTAAAAGTGAGTTGTATCATCACATAATTTGAGGCAGCTCGAAGTGATGGAGTATTGAAGTGGAACGAATCTTCACATACTTTACACGCCCAAGTATATACGCAGAACTATATTTATTCACCGATAGTATAATAGAAAAGTATACTACTGCCTCTCGTTTCTACTGCTGTAAATTTCATGCATTGGACATATTCGGTCTATCCACTCATTGCATGCCTACTAGAAGTATATACTAGAAAATGCATAAAAATCACAGTAGAATAAAAGAGACGGGAATAGAAATGCTAACTCTGCATATTTTTATTGCTCAGTTTAGAGGGGTTAGATGTAACTCATTGCTACTGCAGGATTTCTTATAAGTTGACGAAATAGCTTGTTCCAAGCAAGCTCTAACCATCGTTTTTCAAATTTTCATTTTATATCCTTTTACCATTTCCCTATAAAAATAATTACGCAATCGCTCCGAATATTTCACGTTTGAAATTAAGAAAAAAACACTATTACTCTTGTAAATACTGCCTACAACTTCTGTAAAATAAAATCTAATGCAAATTGATACATTTTATAATGAATTTCACATTACTTGGAGCACACAATTAGAGAAAGCTCCATGTGTCTATTATAAATCATGCCGACTAAATCCGTATAAGTTACCGAAAAAAGAGTATATCTTTCCAGTTCTACTTCTAAAACATTAAGAATATTTCAAACATTTTATCAGAATAAACTCCAAAACTATGTCAGCAAATAATTGTTTGATATATTCCCAAAGGGTGGCGTGTTACCTGTTAGGATATAACGATCAGTAGGTCGATCAGGCCGAAATGTCAGATTGAGAGTTTGATTGCAACAAAATTTAAATTATCTCGAAGATTACTACATTTTTACATTTTGGAAGATTATTGTTATAAGCATTTTGGCTTTGAAATTATATTTTATCTTTGGACATCTGACAACAAAAATTACAAAATATAATATTAACTTTTAATTATTTGATAAATATCACATTTTGCAGTGAATATTCTCTCATAACGAAAACGTGATTCCCGGTAACTCATTTTCGAATAGTTTTACTACAGAGAACAGACAAACACCTCGAGCGACCAAGTGTTGTAAAAATTAACGATCTATTCAAAATACCGATTGCTGCAATTCTGCCGGCTGATCGTAACACCGGTTACTGGGTTAGTGGCAAGTTGCTACTTATTGCTGTCATTTGGAAAGGGTCATCATTTCTCTTACACACGTTGAAAACATGATTTGCACGTCAGTGATTAGTGGTTACAAGTCATAATAGAAAATGGAATAGTAAACTTACAACAGCTGTAAAAAATATGGGTACGACAAGCAGATACTATCAGGAATGTGGCGCGGAAGATTTGCAAGACGATCAACAGGATGAGGAAGAAATAAGTCATGCAATCAGTTATGATTCACGACCGTGATGGAAGATTTTTGAACAATATTCCGAGTCAAATGCGTTTCTTCTACGGCCCACAGCTTATCTGCGAGAATCAGGCCCGTTTCAGGCAAAACCTTGCCCAAAATTATTGAAGGAGCTTGTATAACTTTGAACCTTATTGTATACAACTCTTCAAATATAGCCAGAAGTCGTATAGAACCTATCAATAGAACAAATTTATTGGAACAGTAGATTCAGTAGCACTAGCCCTGCGATTGTGTTGTGCACTAGAAATCAACAAACCAAGATATGATGAAATTTATACGACATGCAAACAAGCATGGTTGTAAACATGCATAGTTTGAATCGAAAATTTAATTGAAAATAAAATTCGTATCAACGCACATAATTAGAGCATCAAAAGGCACATAATTTTACCTCTTTATTCATATGATATTACACGTCATGTATTTTTCAACCACATCCGAATATAAAAGCAGAAATGCATTAGTTTTTCAAATAATGAAAGAGTAATTTTCAATTGACGTGAAAAATCATAGAAAAATCCGTTAAATAAAACACGCGTGTTTGCGAAATGATTTGTTTTTAAATCTATTTGCATGATAATCAATGTAACATTACAAAGTATGTTTTCTGTGAACTACAAAGTTTGTCGAAAGTGACTTTGATTTGTTTTTGACTTTACAATTGGCTGCTTGTGAACGAATTGTCTATGACTTCTGGTATCGCCGCTCCAATTTATTATAGCTAATAGAACTTTGCAGAAGAGTATTATCTAAATCATATTTAATTTACCTACTCTTCAACAATAAGCAACAAAAACGAAATGAGCACAAATATTTGATCAGCGGGCAAATATCAGAAACGCGCACAATATGTATACTCATAGCTATCAACCTAACCGGCATTGAAAGTGAAACAAACGATTTAGTAAATAAAGTGTACACTATACTGTACTTCAACACTATTCTGAAATATAGTAACATGCAAGTCCAAAATAGTTATTATTTTCTGTACTTGTCAAGTTGCATCGTTTTGTTTGGATTGTTTGCATGCATTTTTTTCTTTCAATATTATGCCATCGAACACCCCTGCATCTCGCACACCAACTCATTGCGAAACAAAGCGATGCGCTGCGTAAAAAGAATCAATGAAAACGGGAAAAACTATCCAAAACTATGAGGCGGAAAATGAAAATTTATGCTATTTTCGAAATAATTGTTGTATATATTATTATACATTTGAATTACCCATGAAATTCCGCATCGAACAGTGTTTTTCAATTTTCGATTCATGTTGTCAGAGCGGAATTATAGCCATTTTCTTGCTTCAAAAGACATTCCAGGCTTCAGAAAGGAAAATTTCAAAAATCCAAGCATACTTAGTTGTAGAAAATTTAATTACGAAGAGATAAGTATTCTTGGATTTTCGAAAAACGCTTTTATTTTTGAGTTAATCTCCGAGAACGAAAGAATCATTTTACCTGACTTTCACGTTAATATCGAATTCCCACTTAAGGATAAATCCCAGCTTGATTTAACTGAAAAGGAATTATGACTCAAAATATGGATCATAAGTATGAAAGCATTCTCAAAACTGGTTTAACGATATTAGCGAGATTTTCTGTAATTGATAAACTTTTACATAACTATCACAACTTTCAACCGAGTTTGTTTATTGATCCGTGACTTGACGTAAGTATTTTTTCATGCATCCAGCTCCAGCATTTTAACGTTTAATTTTAAAGTTTAATAGAAATTCAATACAAAATCAACTTTCTAGAATATACCTTTTTCAAATATTTCTGTTCTACCAGACCTACACTGAAAAAAATACAAACGTTAATTCTATTTGCTTCAAACCACTTAAAATCCATATGAAGAAGAAATGCTAATGTTATTACGCGCATACACACCTTCTATGTGTCAACTGTATAAAATATGTATGCGCAGTGTAAAAATTTTGCAGTGGATAGGAAGAATCGCATCGTTTTACGCTCACTCAAGGCTCATGCGCACTCACCTACCTCCGATGCTTTATTCTGTTTTTCTTGTTTATGAGTGTGCATCTGTTGAGCGCCCGATCGGCCAAAGCCAAGTGAATATGGTATCTCACATGTTCGTATTTTTTCACTCTTACGCTCACCTTGGATCGCTGCAATTTAGGTTCTTTCCGATACATGTTCGGAATTGTATCCGAACAATGATGATCGGATCCGCTCGCCAATGCGATTCTTCCTCACAAATTTGGATCGCGATCTATGCTCGCCTATATCGAAAATCGATTCAATTCCCACCGCATGCGAGATTGGATTATTGGATTATTGAAGGCTTAAGAGCCGCTAATCATTAACAAATTTTGGAGTTTTTGTTTTCAAGACAGTTTGATGTTTTGCATGATTTGTAGTATGATAGTACAGTAAGTTGACTTTGTGGCCAAGCCGGGGTGCGTGGAATCGGTTTCTTTCACTAGGCTGTTCACAGTGATGCCATGTGGATCTAATTCGGAATGATGAGCGGTCAAGAATGGATTTGGAACGTGATGTTCCGGGTACGACGATTTATCCATCTGTTGTAAATATTGTTTTCCTGATGTTTTGATTGCTTATGATTTTTGTGGTGCTTTTTGTTTTTCCTGCTATCAATCATCATATATACTAGTAAAGAATGTTTGATCTTGTTTGTGCTCTATATTAGCGGTCCTTACACGTTCAGTTGTTTTGTCAATACTGGAGCGTATTGACAAGGTTTTTCAACGTGTAATGGAATGGAGGAAGTATTGACGATATGTGTTTTTTATGTTTCTTGGAAGCTGTTCAATGATAGTACAGTAAGATTCCGTTTTTGGCACGTTCCGATTTTTACATGCTCCCTTTTCGGTACACTCAGATTTTGGCAACAAATGGGTTCCGTTTTTGGCAACATTATTGTTGTACATAATAGGTCTTTTAAAAATGCGCAATAGATATTTTTTTGCATCAATTGATATCACATTTTACTTTATTTCCAAACATAGGAGTCATATTACCCTCAAAGGCGCAAATAATTTATTTTTAAACTTTTGTGAAAATTGTTTCATAATTTCAATACATTACTGTGATAATTTTGAGATGTTTTGCGTAATATTGTTTTAAACAGCGTTATGCATTTAAGGGTTAACTATATTTTATGCTATACGTGTTATATTTATTGATTACAATGCATAGAAATGTATTATTTATGTATAATATAACTGGTAACAGTGTAACTAGTGTCTGACGGAATCAATTTTTATAGTAAGACCCAGAGTCTGTGCACTTTAGGA
The DNA here is from genome assembly GCF_030247195.1 of Topomyia yanbarensis. Classification (NCBI taxonomy): domain Eukaryota; kingdom Metazoa; phylum Arthropoda; class Insecta; order Diptera; family Culicidae; genus Topomyia; species Topomyia yanbarensis. The sequence goes on from NC_080671.1 coordinate 279,327,739, forward strand.
GTCAAATACAGAGGAATGCGCTACACTGGATAACAAGACTATTTCTGGAGAAAATTTTCAAAAAAACCTTTTGTTTGGACAGTTGGTTTTCTTCAAACCTAAATATCTTCAGGCATTACAATTCGATTTTCAATCTATCGAACTTGGTCACTAAAAACATGACGACAGTAACGCACCGGGTGGAGATATCCCAATTAGCTTCGACAACGTTAGTGATTTTTACACAAGTTGAACGCTAAAGATGGACGTCTGTTCTCTGCGGTATGTGCTTCTCTTTCAGTAATAAGCTACTACTTAATGTTTACTTTCCGAAGCACAATAGAATTCTCCTAGAATCTTTGCAAAAATCGAGGTGCTTGGAAAAGATAGCCGAAGACTGTCCAAATTGATAGTATTTATAAGTTCTTCAGATCTACGCATTTATGTGTCGTAAGTGCCCCAGTTATCGCAATGAATACCATTCTCAGCAGATAGCTAAGCTTTTACAGGATTGTCATCACTTCTTCCATCTGACACCACACAAAAACATAAACTCAAAGGTAATTCGGTTTGAGACTCCAAGTTTTCCTAACAGCTTTTCTGTGCTGTCTGAAGGCTTTTCACATTCTTTTGGGTCTGACCTTAATGAGAACGGTTTAGTTTAAATTCTAATATAATTCGCACAATACTCACAATCATAGAATTGCGACCTGGATTAAAATTCGCATCTTCGTAAAATTAACCATGTAACATTTTTCAAATTTGAATCTTAGGAAAGTATCTTTATACCGTGAGATTTAACCAATTTTCTCTGAAAGTATATATAACATGGGGTCTTTTATTAATATTAGATTCAAACTCAACTGATCTTGTCCGATTCAGAAGTTCCAATCGATATGAAAATACAATTTGAGGCGGATCGAAATGTTGTTGGCCAGTTATTATGATTGGAAAAATATATGCAGGTATTTAACGGCTTTCTCAGTCTTAATACTCTAGGCAAACGATTTGATTTTAGATTGCCCGACGTTTCGGCCGTTTTTGGTGGCCTTTTTTAAGGGAAAATCTAGTCTTGTCGTTTTTGTCGGAGTTTATTATGGCGTTACCAACGTTTATTATGGCTACGAAAGTTGCACACGTTTTCCATCCCCGGTTTTTGAATGATGTCTATAAACAAATTCATTCACACCGATCACTCGAAACCTTTCATGCTAAACTTTTTTTTTGATCAAGAAACACTAAAAACCTCTGATTATCAAGAGTGATGCTTCTATCAGAGTGCTATGGCCTGCCCAATTGTTCAATAGCCCTAGGGTTCGTCGCGATGCGGATGTGGGCGGTAAATGGATAGTCCGCACCGCAACCGCAACCGCATTGCATTTACCGTACCGCACCACGCGGCAAAAATCATGAATTTTAAAAATTGTGCTGAAAAATTATTAATTTGTTTTGTATAGCCATATATAGCAAATTGTTATTCTTATTTACACGAAAATTATCTTTGACTGACTCCTCAGAATCTAACATTTATGAAAATATTAAAATATTAAACTTTGAAAGTTTTATTAAGAGGGGTAAGGGTTTTGGCGTAAAAAACACTTTTTCTCGATTGTTTTTTTAAACTTTGCTTGAAGCGAACTGATCAAAACTTTTGTACATTATAGTGTATCATTTCAATAACATGCTGTAATTTTTCCATGCAGAACTCGACAAACGACTTGGTGACGAAGCTTTTTGTAGAACGTCTCTGGAAAAACATGATTTGCGGTGTTACCTGCCAATCAAAAACTACTTAACCGATTTCTTTCAAACTTTGTATACAGATTCTATGTAAAAATACCTTATTTCTACGCTGAAGTTTTGAGATAAATTTTCAATTAAGGCAAAAACTGTCCAAACTATGCAAAATTTGGCATCTGGGCTAACTTTGACACTTGTCACAATATGAAGGAAGACCTTGAGGGAGACTTTGAAAAACACAAAAAAAAATCGTGATGCCCTACACTAACTTCGAAAGCTTTACTTTCAAAAAGTTACAAAATACTCCTAACTGAAAAATATTATTAGTTAATTTGGTAGAAAATACTTCCAGTTGGACGAACAATGGACGCACGCAAAAAAAATCCTCCAAATTCGTTTGGTTTGATGATTATAATTACATTCTTTGGATTGTTTTTTAGTCGTAATGTCATTAGTATATCTATAAGTTCTCCAAATTAATCAAAATTCACAGTTGAGAAAATGTCATCGTAAACGATTACGATTGCCAAGAGGAATCAGGAGAAATTATGCATTTTGTAATTAGATTTGACAGTGCGTTTCATGTATTTGAAAAGGTTCGTTTGTAAACTCGAACGCTCTGACAGAGAGATGTTTCTAATAATGACATTGCTAAGCATTCGTTCAGAAAATAAATCTAGTTGAGTCCTTCTCAAATGGTAAAAGTCATAGTTTTAATTCACTTTTTAAAGCAGACTGCAGACTTTATCAATTATATTTTGAAGTGCGGTTGCGGTAATACCGCGCGGTAAAAGCTTATTTCCCGCACCGCATCCGCGGGAAAAAGTGTCTCACCGCACCGCAGTTTTTGCGGTGCGGGTGCAGTAAATACCGCGCGGTTGCGGTAATTACCGCAACTGCGACGAACCCTAAATAGCCCATAGCACAGGAAAGATAGACAAAGATAGTCTACATTTATGTGTTTTTATCAGTTTTCAATAACAATGCAATATAACGAAAATATCTACAAATTTCATTTTCACTGCTAACTGAAAATGTCCCTGGCAGCACTGCTCCAGCGGAATCCTTTCAGACTAATATCAATAACTGCAATGCTATAGATAATACAACTGTAAGCGCATACATGAATGGTTATAGTCTCAGTTACTAGCCTTATCTATTTTTGTGAACGTTGCCTGAAACAAACACCAATAGTTACTCCGCCAGAACGGTGATCCTTGTTACTAAATTTCACGCAATCCACATTCCAATTATTAGTTCCAAGAAACTTAATAAACTTAACAGCATTTCAGTGAAAATTTCGTTTGGTAAACTGTTTTTAAAATTTCGATTTATCTGTTATATTTTATTATATTGTTATTAGTTGATACATATGATTCCCTTTCTATCTGTTTATTCACACCTAATTTCATGCATACAAAAAGGTATGAATTTTTTGCGCCGGACTCGTATGCCCTAGCACGAATGTGTTTTTGTTTGATCTCGAAACTGAGTCAGGTTTCAACCGAAACTGTTATCACTTAATTTATTTTGACATCAATTTGAGTTATAACCTGGGTCAGCTTCGTCTCAAGCCAAAACCACCTAAACGTGGATAATCATATGATTGAAGCAAAATATATTATCATTACAGTTAAAAACAAGAAAATTGATCAGCGACAATCGATATTTTGTCAATTCTATGAAAATGCATATCACCGGAAGTAGTGAGCTATATTCGCGCAATGATACGCTATAAAACGCACAACTTTCGAGATTATTTATTGGCATAGAAAAGAAGACAAATCTAAGTTTCCTCTCGAATGTAGCGCATGGAAGGAGCCGAACGCGCCTGAACATTGAAAATTAAACTAAATCCAAACAAATCTAAACCAATGTATATTACCATACCACACATCTTGTCTACATCGCAAGTACGGCATTTGTACATACAATGGTAGAGTTCAACTCGAGCGATAACATGTATAGCGCATGATAAAATTAACACGCAGCAAGGAAATGACTGTGAGTTGAACCTACACAGCAGAAATTGCCACACCGTGCGGTGTCCAGGCGGACACTGACTCCTACCGATATTTTTAGGCCAGCCATATATTTCAATCGTTTAGTTTCAGGATTGCTCATGAAGATTTGGATCATTTTTCCGAATGAACATGTTCGCTGCCGAATATGTTCGATGGCACTCATTACCTCACTGCATCGGCAATGCGGAACGCGTTAAAAAATTTTGCGATTTCCGATTCTCTCTCTCTTCGTAATCGCATACGGTGTGATGCGGAACGAGTTGTGTGGGTCTGTATCTTTTTAACGAGAGCGTAAATCCCCGACGATGTATAAGGAAACAAATTCATGTACGCTCATGGCGGTGAGTGAGTTTTCCGCACCTTATTGCGCACACATAAGTTATATTTATTTATTTATTTATACAATTTATTCATTTATTGATTAAAAAAATACATCCGTGGTATATTTTAGCTGAAAGTGTTCTAGGTCGATGGTAGCACACTAACTGAAGAATTGCTTATTTAAAATAATAAAATATGCGAGCTCTACTCTTCATGTCAAAGTAATTCGGGAATAATATAAGGACTGAAGAGTATGCATACATATAGTCTTGATTGGTTATCATTATTTGGCTCGTGAATCACTACATTTTTTATGTTATTGTGGTCGTGTTTTGTTCACAACTGTCCCTTTTTTTGGGGCGCAGTTTGCAAACTAATTTATTTTAACAAATCCAATATCAGATTCTAATCTAAGTGTAAATTGTCATGTAGACTTGCTATAATATTTCTTTTTGTCGCAGAGCAAACACCGTAAAACCTCTAGACCAAGGCAGATGCTATGTTCTGTATTCTAAAAACAAGTATTGGCACTAACTGATTAAAAACATTCAAATTGTTGTGTGATTTTTTTTTTGTAAATTTGCACTATTCACTATTTTCAAAGAGAATCAGGCAGTTCAATTAAAAATGTCTGGCAAAGTCTGTCATTTGACAGCGCCCTCCAAGTCATCGAAATTTAGTATACATTTTGGTCTTCATAGAACGTGTATTAATCGATTTTTGTATGGTAAAATATGACCCAAATTTTCTAAAATTTGTGTGCAAGAACTTCTATAATTTAAAAATCTGATAGAATTTTGACTTTTGCTGGACGCTTAAAAAACTCTGGCTGTGCCAGATAAAACTCGCGTTATGGCGTCCCCGCTGGTGTGTAACGTAGAAATCAGAACTTCTGGAAAAAATCTAGCGAAATGTCTGACCTGAACGAATGTTTGTTCAGTTGGGAAAAAGCTGCAAGATTCTAGATAAATCTGGAACATTGGAAACTCTGAGCAACGTACAAAAGAATAATTGGTTGCACAAGTTCAGGAAATTTCAAATAAATAAATAAAAGAAAAGAAAATTTGCTTGGAAAGCTATAGATGATTTTTATCGAACATTTTCCGGCTAAATTTGTTGGTGCAAAAATTATGCAATTCCGTTTAGTACAATGACAGTTATTAACGTTTAAAAACTATCATTCCTTTACTCCAATATTTAAAAATTGAATTGAAAGGCTAGTCGAAGTCACATTATATATTATAAATGAGTATTACTCGACGAAACACTCATTGGTGCTTCATTAGGTAGTCTTCATTTTGATTTTATTCAATGAAACTAAAAACCAGTTCTGGAAAGCACACTCAGTTTTTTACGCGTTTTTTTAAGATTTTTGCGGATTTTCCAATTAACGCGGTTTTTTACGCGGATTTTCCAATCAACGCGTTTTTTTTCAAAAATATTGTAAGTCCTTTTGAATGCAAAAGACTTAGAAGATTTTCGAAAAGATGGAATGGGAGGAATTTGGAAGACTCCTTATGACCCGCACCTCAACAATATGGGTATTTACGGAAAGGACTTAACGAGTAGGTGCCAGAAATTCATGATTGACGCTATTTTGAAATCCAAGATGGCAACTTCCGGTTTAGCGAAATTCGCTATAACCCAATCAATATGAGTATTTTTGAAAGTTGAAGTTGTAGTACAAATAGTTTTAATTAAACAGTTGAATTTACTTCAATGGAGACGAGAAAAAAAATTTCGCACCCGATATTTTCTTCTATTGCAAATTGAAATTAGTTTTATGGAGTAAAGTGATACATGGGTGATATTCCTGTCAACGCTTAACTAACCACATGGTTTCATTGAAAAATGGATGCTCATTTCGATACCCTCAACTGAGTCTATTTCAATCGATTGGGCATCAAATGCTGGATTCCCAGGACCGGCGTGCCGCGGTCCTTTTATGAGGCAGGATGGATTTGTTCGTGGGAGCAACGATATAAAAGAGTTGGATATCCCGATACCAGAATCAAGATCAACAGTTTTCCTACAGGATCTAGTGGGATAGCATAGAGGTGTGGTTCGTATTGGTTTTCGGCATCTAGAGGTTGGTTAGCAATGGTGGACAAAAGATAAGTATTGTTACCCTAATTTTAAAATATAACTAGCTGAATCAGGTGCACTCCACCATGGCCTTCGGAACAAAGTAAACGAAATATTGGTAGTTCAAATATATAAAAAATACCAGGTGTGTCATTTTATAGAAGTCTGATGGAAGCACGGTGCAGTTTGTTGTTGCATCAATTGACATGTTTCCATTTCCAATCCATTTCAATTGTTTGGCGAATCAGCCTGCGATAAAGACTGTAAGATGTGTTCCTGGTCACTTTAGCGACATTGGACGGTTTAATTTAATTTTTCATATTGAACTACCGTGAATTTTCTACCAGTACTGAAAAGAACTGTTATACTTACCGGACAAATAACTACTCTGCACAGTAGTTATTTGTTCGGTAACACTACATTCAAAACAATGAGAGCGAGTAAAGGCGCTTTAACCTAGGATTATTAGCCAGGGCATGGTTCAAATACCTCTGTCCCATCCCAAAGGACCAAAGGAGTGACATTAACCTTCTTAGCCAAGTCATTCCCAACGATTTATTATATCCCCTTTAAACTGAAACGGTCGGTACGGTTGTCCTCGTTTCTTCCTCCTTCAAGATTCAAAACAATTCGTTAATTTGATTATTCATTAAATGAATAATTTAATTGCCGTATAATTTTGAAACATCTTGAAACCCAACTCTGCACAGTAGGCCTGGCCGCTTTAATATTTGCGATATATGAAAATATGCTTCAAATATAAATATTGACAAGAAAATACGCTTTTAATCCACCTAACAGTGTGATGAGACATTTCTTATAACTCTTATCACTCTCTTCGGATATTATATCGTTTGAGAACATTTAGAACATGATGCTTCGCGATGTTTTTGAAAACACATACTACATGGGATAGTGGCAGGACTCAGAGAGTCGCTCAAATCAGCATAGGACAACATCAGTGCTAGAAATCTCAAACCAAATCAATAGGAAAGCGAAAAAATAGAAAAAAATAGACATACCAACGAATTATTGTTAATGCTCTGTTAATAAAATATCTAAATTGTGGTGGAAAACTGAATTTTCCTAAAGGAGTTATATATTGTACTGAGCCAAAAAAATCGAAATTTTTTTTTAATCGATTTGAAGTTTATACTTTACTCAAATTTCCAACGCGACTGAAAACTAAGAAATCAACACTTTTTCTTGAAGAGGGCGATACTAGCAGTGATACTATTCAAAGAAAATCAACAGTGAATATTTCCAGACTTGGTTTTATTTCCTATTTAAGAACTATTGTGTTTTTTACATCCTAGATTACATGATTCAGTGATCGAAACCCAAAACTTCATAAAGTATTTGAAATTATTAAATTAAAATTTGTTTTTGCTATTGAAATTGACAAAATGATAGTATCGACCCTTTGGCGATTGTTTACTTTTTCGGTCCCACCTATCAGCATTGAAGTATCGCCCTTACGTTTTTTTACAATAACTACCGTTCTGCACCACCGATTTCGTCTGTGTTTTTTCAATAGCGATCATTGTTACTATTTACAGCTGGTATCAGCTTGATAATCCTAAAAAAATACGAAAATAACAGTTTCGCTTCTAAACTGCTAGCAAAAACGTATCGTCCTGTTTGTTTGCATGGAGCGTGGAGGGCAAAACTTTAAATAAACAAACAAAAATACAGTTCCGCCCGTTGTATTTTTTGCTGTAGTTTAAGAAAGCAATATCGTAGAATCAAAATTTTTAGGTTAATTTGTTGCGTTTCAAAGCCCTCATTCGCATGTATGAAAAAAGCCTTATGTTTACATTTGTAAGTATCGCCATTTTCACAAAAAAGCGTTGAAATGAAATCGCAACTCCTGATATCACGCTATCTCTGAAGTGCATGCGTGCATAGTTCCAAATTTTACTTCGACATCGACTTTTTCTAAAGGTGACTTCATAGTAGTATCCTTGATTTGAATTATTATCGCTAATCCTAATGCCAAAGAACAAATAAAAACCACTCGAAAACGAACCGTTTGGGAAAATCATCATCATTACTGGAATTTTCATTTTCACGAATCTTTTCGATAACCTTCCGTCACTTGCGTTAATGCACTAGGTGCACAGTGCTCTGAAAATCTAGCGAAATCGTCTTAGGGCACCAGCGGGTCTAATTCAGAGCCATCTGCGCGGCGAGTTAAATCTGTAAAGAATACTAAAAATTAATTTCTATTCCATAATTTTCAGTTCAGGAATTCGAGAGATCGTGATCACCGCAAGCCATGATAAATAGACTACGTTGTGAAGCGATGGTCACTATTTATTAAAAAATCACGGTTAAATAAAAAATAAAACTATAAAAAAATTTCAAATAGTTTATAATTTTCACAAACTTATTAGGAAAAATTGCGTAGGAAAAAAGCTAGCTTTCGTAATATTGTGTAGGAAAAAAGCTAAAAATTTCAGTATTTTCTCTATCTGCAACATATAAACGCTTAAGTATACCAATTAATTGGAATAGGTTCGCCAAATTTTGGAAGAAGTCTATAAAATAACCCCTTGAAAACTACCTAAAAATTGTTGTAGTTCGATGCAATAAAAAAAATCCCTCAAAATGAAATGTACCTATTAATGTGAAACACAGTGAATAAAACATACAATAAAGACCCATTTTTATCAATCTCATGGTGTATGTTAGGCTGACAAAATGGGGACATTGACTAAATCGGGCAATTTTTTTTTCTTTATAATAAACTGAAGCTGTTAAAATATTCTTCCCGTCCCTTGATGTAGTCTGATAACTATTTCTGATTATGATGAACTTTTTATTTTTGCATATTTCCATCTTCATGATAAGGAAAACATGCTCAAGAAAGGATTTACTCGATTTCAGTCTTGTTCGTCTGCTAGAGCCCATCAAACATATATTCATATTTGGCTGATAAAATCGGGGTTTCAATGTATTATAATAGATATTTAGCATTCGAAGAAGTTTCTTGTGAACGAGCGTAGAACGACTTTGTTTTTACTTACTTGAAGTCAGCGGCGTAGCCAGAAATTCGGTTTGGTGGGGGTTTGGTGAAAATTGATCATACTGTCCAAACGGCATAATTCCGAAACCGTAATTTTTGAAGTTTTAAAATTATACAAAATTAATTTTTCAGAAAATAGTAACAGAGTTCGTGTCTTTAGCGAATTTGTTGAGATTTTATTGTAGTCATGAATATTAACCTGAGAAAATTCACCATAAATACTTCTTGAACGATATACCGTCAAAATTATTTTATCAAATGATGCGCTGTTTAACGTTTGTAAAACTCATCGAAGATACTAAACCTCCGAAATTGGCGGTTTCAAAATGATGCTATCTTGACCTTAAATTACTGTTTTTAAACATTTGACCTATACATACATACAACAAAAATCAAATGCTCATCAAAATCGATCAGAACCTGCTAGAGTCGAATGGAAATCGTCATTTTTCATAAATTTCTCTCTACATTCGGAAAGTGTTATCCTCGATATTAATCATGTTACGTTTTCGTCTCAACTCGACGCATTCCCAGAATAAAAACCTGTTTTAATCCACCTAGTGGTGCAATTGTGCTTTTCTCATTTGTCCAGACTGCGATTCCATGGCTGGTTATGTTCAATACAATGGTGGAAATGAATATTACATGTTCAGTACGATTTGCACATACATACAATGGATCGACAGCCACGATCTTGAGATACTATGTGATACTGAAACATCGCTTGAAACCAGAGGCGGATCATGGAGAAACATCCGGGAGGTCCAGGTCCTGCCGAAAATTTTCAACTTGTTAAGAAATTTTAAGCTAGTTTTAATTTTAAAGTAGCAACCCCTCAATGCATACTCCCTCCGGGCCGGTATGATTGTCGATTTTTAGAGTGATTGCATAAAAGTCCAAAAAAGTCAATTTTTATCATCCATCTTAATGTTTCATGCATTTTAAAGTCATTTGGCATCAAAAATACAAATTTGATTTTGAAAATTTTTCATTTCAGTTTATATGGGAATTTGCTGTGTGATTGCACTCTTCAACTCGTAACTCCGGAACCGGAAGTCCAATCAATAAAAAAAATCAATAGCAGCCGATGGGAAGGTTGTACCTTTCATTTGAGACTAACTTTGTGATAATTGGTCCAGCCATCTCTGAGAAACAGAGGTCACATTTTTTTCCACATACACACATACATACACACAGACATTTTCCGATCTCGACGAACTCAGTCGATTGGCATATGACACTCGGCCCTCCGAGTCGGGATTAGATTGACGAATTTTAGAGTGAATGAGAAAGGCAAAAACATTTTAAGCAAATGTTAAAAGTTATGCATTTTTTTGGTGAGTAGTTCTATGTTTCATAGACATTAAATCAATTTCAACTTCGCTTCCTATTAAATAAAGACCCTTATTACAGTACATCTCTACAAAAACGAGCTCAATTTGAAAATAAATCTGAGGATTATGATTGATTACAGAACTCTGGAATTTTCTATTGGAATGTTTTCAGGCAGGAATTTGATATTGATACTATTAGACAACTGTGAAATCAAGACTAATAGATCAGTTACATATCAGGACCCCATTCCGACAATTTATCAAAAGTCCTCATGATGTTTACAACAACAGGTTATCAATCTACGGATCAGATAATTGTTACTGTAATATTGAATTAAATCAGCCTGCATCAATAAATTTTCAACTTCAATCCAATATTTTTCTTGGGTGGGGGTGGGAGTTGTAAGGTGTTAAACCCCAAAACCTTCTCTTGGCTACGCCGTTGCTTGGAGTTATTTATTTAGCTTTTCATTTTCCGATATGTTTCAGATCGATCCGATGGTCATAAGTTAGAAAAATTGCAGTCAGAAGCTTCGTACAAATGAACATTTTTGCACTGATAAGTTATCAAGTTCTTTCCAGACAACTTGGAAGTGTTCGGTGATTATTTCTAGCGGTTGTAGATAGAAAAATGAAATACAAAATTCGTTTTATCGAAATTATGTTTGGCTTATTTCAAGAGATTATTACTATATTGAACAATTATTAGGCGACAAAGAGTAATCCACAAACAACAAGCCGTAACTTTTAAAGTATTCAAAATAGATATTTGAAGTCTTCAGTAAAGTTATTCGCAAAAGTAAGAGCTACAAATTTGCTGAAGGCATCATTTCGATATAATCACTTCCACGAAAATTTGTGAAAATATCTCACTCATAGGGGGATTAATCAGCAAAAGCACAATACCAAAAGAAAGGGAATATTGCCTCCATTAAATTCTCCGAAGATACTATTGACCTAAAATAAGCCGTTTTGGCGTTAATAATAGATTACATGTTTTTGGTCATATTTCTGGCAATGGGAAATGATAAAAATCTTTCGTCCGCATTTAATAATAAATATCTCTTTTAATAAAAGTCCAGTTTCAACAATCTATAGCTTGTTCGAAAGGTATTCGTTAAAGCTGTCTAAAAACATATCAATTGTTAATCTATATTGTCAATTTCGGCAGATAATTCAAAAAAAACTGCAAAGAACGCAATTTTTACGCATTCAAACATTCATATCTTGGAAACTAAACATCAGAATCAAAAACAAATTAATAGCGTTCTTACTGTTTTTTTAGTTCTTTCATTTAAAATTGGTTTGGATAAGATCGGTTCAGCCATTGCTGAGAAACACGAATGAGAATTTGTCCGTTACATACACACACACACAGACACACACACACACAAAGACATTGTCCCAAATCGTCGAGCTGAGTCGATTGGTATATAAGACTCGGCCCTCCGGGCCTCGGAAAAAATCTTGAAAGTTTGAGCGAATTCTATACATTTCTTTTATAAGAAATGTAAAACATAATAACTGCAGTGTTTTCCAGGATTCTTTTCAATACTGGCTGTGTAAGGGTTAGAATAGAATAGAATAGAACAGTTGAAATTACTTAAATGTTAGCAATGCACTATGGTCCCAAAGCTGTATTTAGGAAGACAAAACTGTTTGCGCCTAAACCGTTGGTTTTAGATATATAGTATCTTCGGCAAACTTTCTTAGAACTTTCTTGTCGATTTTTGCCTTTCTCATATAAAGAAAGGCTATGCAATCACTGTAAAAATCGACTTTTCAACCGAGGCCCGGAGGGCCGAGTGTCATACACCATTCGATTCAGTTCGTCGAGATCGGCAAATGTCTGTATGTGTGTATGTATGTGTGTGTACGTGTGTGTATGTGTGTGTGTCATTTAAACTCACACAATTTTCTCAGAGATGGCTGAACCGATTTTCGCAAACTTAGTTTCATCTGAAAGGTATAACGCTCCCATAAGCTGCTATTGAATTTTTAGTTGATCCGACTTCCGGTTCCGGAGTTACGGGTTGAAGAGTGCGATCACACAGCAAATTCCCATATAAACTGGTACCACCATGATGTTCAAATGATGTAAAACATATTAAAATTGATGTAACATTACTCTAGTTTGCGGGTCTGGATCACTAATGATCAATCAAAGCAGCTTTGACCACATTGGCCACCTATGACGGTTCATGACGCCCCCGGGGAACCCGCCAAGTTCCTAAGCTAATATCACACCCATTCCCCAACGAATTCTCTACCGATTTTTACAAGCTTGATTTCAAATGAAAGATACAGTAATACCATTGACTGCTGCTGAATTTCATTCGGTTCTGACTCTTGCTTCCGGAGTTACAGGGGTATTAGTAAGGATACACTGGAATTTCCCATATAAATCGGTACAATCGTAATACCTCAGAGGCTAAAAACTAGTGAAATGGTCTCCAAATTACTAAATCGCAGATCTAGATAACTGATTGCCAATCAAACATTCTTTGAATATATTGTCCACTATCGACGATTCCGGAAGTCCGGAATTCCGGGCATATTCTACAATTATAGTCACATCGGTTCTTCGGTGATGACTGAACCGATTTTCTCAAACCAAGTCTCAAATGGAAGGCAAAATATGCAGTTGAGTATTGCGTCGCCGCCCCTCCCCCCCGCCTTGCCCGGGCACCTCCCTCCTTCATTACTCCCCTCCCCTTGGACCACCCTCACGCCAGCATTCCCTTCATCCACCCTGTATACCGAAATAAGATGAAGGATTTCTGACGCATCCTCCACTCCCACTTTACCCATTCCCTTCACTATCAAACCCATTCCACCAACATTTCAAAATATAATCACATGAAGATAACATTGAGCTTATGCTGATTAAGCTAATTAAATATTATTCTTTTGCCTTTCTCATATAGAAAGTTTATGCAATTGCTCCAAAAACCGACTTTCTAACCGAGGCCCGGAGGGCCGAGTCTCATATAACATTCGACTCAGTTCGCCGAGATCGCAAAATATCTGTGTGTATGTATGTATGTATGTATGTGTGAATGTATGTGTGTATGTATGTATGCATGTATGTGTGTATGTGCAGATTTGTTAACAAAATGTCCACATCGGTTTCTCGGAAATGGCTGAACGGATTTTTACAAACTAAGATTCAGATGAAAGGTATAATATTCCCATAGATTGCTATTGAATTTCATTTTCAACCGACATCTTGTTGCGGATTACGAGTTGAAGAGTATGGTTACAAAACAAAATTTGTTGATTTGTCCACATCGGTTTCTCGGAATTTTCTGAACCGATTTGACAAACTTGATTTTAAATGAAGCTCGCTCGGTCCATCAGCTGCTGTTGAATTTTGTGTGGATCCGAGTTCTGGTTCCTGAATTACAGGGTGATACGTACGATCACGCAGCAAACCTCGATTCTAACGAATTCTGCGATGAATGTAAAAAGGTGATTTTTTTTCCAAAATGTAAACACAACTGTTGAATTTGTAGATCTAGGTCACCAACAGTCATTCAAAGTCTCTTTGGCCACACTGGCCACCATTGACGGATCCGGAAGCATCCAAATTCAGAATAACGGTTATATTGGTTTCTCGGAAATGGATAGACCGATTTGATCAACTTAGTCTCAAATGAAAGGTGTTGCGTCCCCGGAAACTGATATTAAATTCCATCTTCATCCGACTTCCGGCTCCGGAGTTACGGGTTGTGGAGTGCGATCACATAGAAAACTCCGATTCAAACCGATACCGCGATGAATGCAAAAAGGTGCTCTTATATATACTTACCAAGTGTAATAAGAATGAAAGACATTTCCATAATGTTATATTGTACGAACCAGCTATTAAATCATAGTTTGGAGAAATGAGAAAGGCACAATTGCACCTCTAGGTGGATTAAAACAGGTTTTTTTTATATTAGTTGAATTAGGGTGGTCCTTGTGGTTAGGGTGTTCAAAGTATCAACTTCTTAGATATGTAAAGTTAAGCTACATAATGTTCTACAAAATCCAATCCAATAGAATTGCCCTGACATTCGGCATTATCACACACAATGACTATTTCTCAGTTGATTTTACCATAAGAGATTGAGTGATGAAAACGTGACTCCTTAAAATCACTATTTCTCATTTGTCACTTCAGACATTGATTTATCGTAAATATTTTGTTTGCCGCACTTTTAGAACTTTTTATGGCGAATATTTTTGCTGAAGTAACAAAGTTATTATCTATTTGAAAAGTGGAGTCATGAAGATGGCGAATAGAGCGGTGCAGTTGCACCGGGCTGCGCAGAAAATCTGTGATTTTATAATGTATTGGCTTTGCTCGAACTTGGATTGTTTGTGCAAATAGTGTCTAGCTGTGTTGGATTCATGTGCAAGTTCGATTTGGAGTGAGAAGCTAATGCTATGTGATTTTGCTAGTGAAAATCTCCAAACTTCGGCCTGCTCAACTTGGACAAGGAACATGGATTCCTATATTCAGCTAAGTACAAGTGTTGCTCTGCTCATCTCAACCAATTCACAACCACGAAGTGAATTTGTACTGCTACGCACATCTGTCGTAGCGCATTCCTTATTTTACAGGTCTACATATACATGCCATATAACAATTTTCTAGCTAAACAGCTTATACTCAATATGTGTTCAGCTCTGCAATTGGTGCCGGTGCCGTGTGCTAGTGACCGGCGCGCCGTCGGTGTTCTTGCTATGCCGACATGCCGTTCCTAACACATGACATCAGGTACGGTGCTCAATGCTACAAACACACCTTAGCTCCCCCGCTGCTTTGGGCTGCTGCATGTTTTACCCAAACCCACATAAATTGATATTGCTTCTAAAACTCAAAAGCATAATCAATTATACTCCGGGAATGTGTTTCAAGCACATTCACGCTGATCTGTCTATTGCATATCTCTCTTTTTCAATGCATGAGTGTGTATGCAGTATAATGCCAATGATGAGCCCATTTGCACCATCACAAATTCGGCTCAGGCTAACTCATTACACTGATACCATGCATTGTTTTAGTTGATTAGTTGTACGTCTCAGTCAAATTCAACACCGTCAGGAAACAGACGCGCGCGTACGTTTTTACCGGGAGTTCGTGAAATCAAGTTAAATCGAAATGGAAAAGGAGAACGACGCTACCATGGACTCGGAGGAGCTGCTAAGGGACCCCGACGAAACGGGGAAAAGAAAACCCGATTGGAGGAAACGCAGACGAAACAGGTGCCTTGTCTTCTAAACGGAAACAATTAACTCCGATCCTGCGTCCGGGTGAGGAGAAGCAAATGAAGATGGCGCAGTCCCTGAGGATTCTGGTGGCGACGGCATCCGGACAAATTGAACGACAGGCGGACTCTATTCTTGTGGAGCTCGCCGCCTTGCAGGATGCTGTTCCAGTTGGTCAGGAGCAGCCGATTTTTAACGGGTATGGCTTCCAGCGAGATGAACTCTGGCTGGAGGCGGCAAATCTGCACAGTCTTGATTGGCTGAAAGCAGCTTTGAATAAAATTGGTAATTTACAGGGACGTCGGCTTACTGTGAGGGATTATTCCCCACCGCCGCCTCTCCACAGAGTATCAGGTATGATTCCGTCTTGTGGGCAGTCTAGGATTCAGTATGGAGAGGTTCTTAGGAACATCTCCAGGCTGAATCCTAGAGTGTCCACAAAATATCGGCGGATTCTCTCTCTCAGTGGGAGCCGTTCCGACGGCAGGAAAAATATCATCATCGGAGTCGATGACAAATCGATCAGAGACCTAGAGCGATTAGATTTTAAACTGCACTACCGCTTCTCCCTAATACAGCTACGGTGCTGCGACAAAAAGCCCGTATGCCTTTTGGGGGAAACCTGAGCTAATTCTGCAATTACAGTGTTGTATTACCATCATCAAAGCAACAATTAAAATTATCTTTCTATATTTCCAACCAAAATTTACTGTTCTTAGCATCCGAACTATTCACTACAAGTCTTGCCGTGTGGTAGCCGGCAGCTGAAAAGCCATAGAATAACACCACGGGTTTCCTTGTCCCAGTCGTAAAAGGCGACCAAACTAGGAGCCTCAAGTCAATGTGTAATTCCGTGCCGAGGACTGAATGGCTGGAGGGGCTCACTATCCAGTCGCGAACGGATCATCTGGCGTTTGCCCACTCGTATTATAGGGCTCTGATACGGGTGCAACTTTTATTCCCGCTGCAACCAATATATCATACATGGTTAAAACAAATCGTCATAAATTGCAAAACAATTTCACTTTTCGTGTGTTCACCCAGCACTGCTGGGTAGTTAAACGGTCGGCCTCTCCGCCTACCCTACTTGCTCGGTTTAAAATAAAATCGAGTACTGCTGTCGACTCTACTGCCCAATGTAGGATAATAGGAGTCTGTCTCGCGTGCCCTTGTGTTGTGTTCTTCGGTCCATCATATTTGGGGCAGGGGAACTATTGGCACGGAGGTGGAACAAAAACGTGTGTTTCACACATTTGGATGCAAGAGTTTACACCTCGCACCGCTCTAAAAATCGAAGTTTATAGAAACCACATCGCAAAAATTTTGCGATTGCCCCCGAGAGCGAAAAATCCCTCTCGTGTTTTCCTTAGAGGTGAGTTAAATTCTGCTGGATTGAGGGCGGTTCAGTGGTCGGGGACGAGGGTGGAACTCTTTCTCCGTTCCGGTTGCTGGTCATTCTTTGAGATCGATCATATGCAGATTACTGATTCAGTATTGCTGATTGATCTCTCGGATGGTCTGGTGAGCGGCATAGGGGGGTATACCGTGTACGTTCTCGATACTTGAACCACTCTTGTTTCATCGTTAGTTTATATCATCTTCCCCCACTCTGCTTTTCTCACAGGAAATTGTGTAGGGCGGGTAAATCAATTCACATTCCACGGATAATAAAGACGTTTCTTCCAAATTCAGACTGGTTCAATTTGCTGCTGTGTCGCATTCTGCTGCAGGTTTACACTGTGATCAACTCTCTTCACAAATGTTTAGGGTGGCACAGATAAACCTTCAGCATAAACGGACAGCAACACTGAACCTTTCTCGTCTATTTCAGGAAGGCAAGGGTCACATAGCCTTGGCTCAGGAGCCTTACTTCAAAACAGGGAATTTTTCTGTTGGTAAGTTATTAACTCCCGCTTTTGTGGGTTTTAGCAAAAGTGGAATGAATAATGCTAGGGAAATGCCACGCGCATGTATCCTGGTAAATAATGCTATTGAGGCCCATCTTTTGTCCGAACTAACAACTCGTGACATTGGTGCAATAGTTGTCAAAGTGACAACGGAATCCATTGTAAGGAAATACGTCTATTGCTAGGCATATTTGTCTCACAATGAGCCATCTCCTACGGATAAATTAAAGAAAGTGGTATCATACTGTGAAAATAATAGTCTTCAACTTATCACTGGCAGTGATGCGAATGCCCATCACATCATCTGGGGCAGCTCTGATATAAATCCGAGAGGCTCTGAGCTGATGGAATATATCAGCAGCTCAAATCTGCATATCCTCAACATAGGAAACCGCCCAACTTTTGTAAAATCTGGAAGAGAAGAGGTGTTGGATATAACACTCTGCTCTGATAGAGTTCTGCACGAGCTAAGCAACTGGCAGGTTCTAAATGAAACCGAACCTTCTCTATCTGACCATAAATTCATTTTTTTTCGATCATCTGAATGCGACATATCGCAACCCAAAATCTACAAACTGGGATCTATACACGGAGAACCTAGCTACAAAATTCCATGGTTATCTCCCAACAATAGAACAAATCGACGATCTAGACGAAGCTGTAATTACAACAAACATATTCATTGTAACATCCTACGAGGAGGCTTGTCCTCTGCGTACTGTAAGAACTTATAGGGGAACCCCGTGGTGGAGGGCTGATCTGGATAAGAAGAAAAAGGACATGAGAACAGCTTGGAATCGGCGTCAGCGGGATGATTCCAGAGCTTTCAAATTAGCTCGCAAAGCGTATAAAAAATGTTTTAGATCTGCTGAGCGGGCTGGTTGGAGAAACCTATGCACAAATATCTCCAGTCTGAACGAGGCAAGCAAATTAAATAAAATTCTCTCAAAATCGAAAGATTTTGAGATGGACTCTTTAAAAACCAGTGATGGTGTTTATATGACGAACGAAAAAAAAAATTAAAGGGTTGTGTAAAGGACACGACCACGGTGACATTAAAAATGTAGCTTTTTTCAAGAGCGTGCAAATGAATTTTATCTATCACACATATCGACTCACGTTCCTGTTCACTCGCCTGTTTTCATATGCTACAATTTGCTATATACCCTCCCCATCAAACATAATTTATTGAAGGTCTTTTAACGGTAATCTATTAATTAATCAAGTATCTCACTAGGTGATTGGCATTATTTGGCTGATCCATCTAGTAAAAATAGGCTGGTCTGTCCAGAAAATATATTCAAAAGAAAAGTTCCATTTTGAGAGCTGTGATGAGGAAGCCCACGTCCGCCAACGGAAATATACAGATTCTCCATGAAATATGAAATTTCATTTTCCAGTTAAATTTTCAATAATGTACTAATGAACTTAAGTAAACAATCTTAAGTTTAAGTATTTCTTGATCGATTAGTGGTGGAAAAAATGAAATTATTTGATAAATTACATTGTTATGCAACGTTCGCACTACCAGTTAAAACGGGTTTTTATGCTATCTTGGTGACATTTTTCTTGTTGCTAATTATTAAAACGTGTTATAACTCTGTAGTGTAAACATTGTATTATTAAACCAATTCTGCAGCGTTTTATGTTAAAAAGTGTTTGGAATGTGATTGTTTCCGATGCAATTACACTCAGATTTTTCACGTAGGGGATACAGGCCGTGTAAATGAAAACCGCGTAAATTTAAAAAAAAACGCGTTAATGAAAACCGCGTAAATTTCAAAATCCGCGAAAAAACCTGAGTGTACTCTCCTATATAAAATACTACGCTGCTGAACAGTGCAATAACTACACAAGCACGTTGTCAGATGCCTTACTGATAAAAAACATATAACCGAAATATGAAACATGAAAACCAATAGGCTCTTTACCCTACGCAGCTACAACGTTACAACGCACACGCATGCATAAAAATAAATATATTTTTTCAAACGCAACACTCTTAACCAGCACACACCGTATTGAATTAAATCCAAACCACCCCGTCCACCCACTTTGCAAATCATTCTGTGACACCGTGCTGGTACCCGAAAAATCCGCACACGGCCACCGCTGCCGAAAATGCATAGCGTCTACCGCTTATTGTAGTGCCCAGACGCTGCAGCCATGATCTTACCCGTTCGACATAAGAACAAAAACTGATTCAAACGGGTACGCGTCACCTCTATTTATAAACTAACAGTATATGGTTTAGTCACTTAGGTGCGAGTGTGTGCAAATGCCAACGTTACCGAAAATCGATAGCGCTTATTGCATCGCCCGGAGACGATGTTGCTCATATGGGATAAGAGCAACAACTGATTTAAACGGACATGCGTTGCTTCTATTTATGACTTTTCGTGTTTCATTGAGCAACTAAGCTGCCCTCTCTTGACGGCTGTGTCTGAGAAATCTGCCTCACGAATGGTAATGTTCCCGTTTTTCGTGAACTTTTTAATTTTACCAATTTCCAAAAGTCTACTTTTATTGGGGAGATATTAAATTATTACCAATATTTAAGTTAGGTGTTTCTGAATCGGTTGGTGTATGAATGATTAAAATCCATCTAGTAATATCGGAGTTATAAGCGTGCAAACCTTACATAGTTTCGTTACATGGGAGATAGTTTAGATTTTAGAATGACACCTAGCCCCAGATAGTGGAGTAAGACATTTTTAATGTCAAAATGTCCTCGATTGTCTTTTCAACACTCATTTCCCGTGTTGTATGGATCCGGAGCTGAACAGTGATCACGCATCCCATTCTGGTGATTCGGACTCGTGGGCGCTAGCAAGCACACTGGTTACCACCGAATCGGTTAAGTGGGCAATTGACAGCTTTGCTCCATACAAATCGCCTGGAAAAGATGGAATCTTCCCTGTACTGCTGCAAAAGGGGTTTGATATCCTCAAATCTGTCTTGAAAAAGATTATGCTTACCAGTCTTGCTACCGGGTATATCCCTAAAGCATGGCGAGAAATAACCGTTAAATTCATTCCCAAAGGTGGGCGCTCGAGCTACGAAGAGGCCAAGAGCTTTAGGTCTATCAGTCTTAGCTCTTTTCTATTGAAAGCTTTGGAATGGATAGTCGATCATCACATCAGAAATGAATGCTTGGTGGAGTATCCGCTGCATAAAATGCAACACGCATATCAGCGTGGGAAATCTACGATCACACTGCTTCATGATGTTGTTTGCAACATTGAGAAAGCTTTCTCGCTCAAGTAATCCAGCTTGGGTGTATTCCTTGATATTGAGGGTGCTTTTGACAATGTGTCCTTCCAGACTATTCTGGAAGCGACGCGCGGCCATGGGGTATCTGCATGTATCTCGGGTTGGATAAACGCAATGCTTAGCAACCGCATCCTTTGCTCGTCACTGAGACAGGCAGAGATAACGAAGTTGAGTGTTTGCGGCTGTCCACAGGGGGGCTTTCTGTCGCCCTTACTATGGAACCTGGTTGCCGATGGCTTGTTGAAAAAGCTCAATGAGCTTGGTTTTCCAACCTACGGGTTTGCTGACGATTATCACATATTAATTACCGGACTGAGTATCGGAATAATCTTCGACTTAATGCAACAAGCATTAAGAGCTGTCGAACAGTGGTGTCAACACGTTAAATTAACAGTTAATCCAAACAAAACCTCAATGGTTCTTTTCACGAAGAAGCGAATAACAACCGGGGTTCGTCCCTTACAGTTTTTTGACTTTGAGCTGCTGTGTGCGGATCAAGTCAAGTACGTTGGAGCTATATTGGATTCCAAATTGAACTGGTCAGCTCACATTGAGTTCAGAGTCAAGAAAGCGTGCATGGCCTTCGGGCAATGCAGACAAACTTTTGGAAAGACCTGGGGTCTCAAACCTAAATACATCTTTTGGATTTACACGACAATTGTACGTCCAATACTGTCATACGGGTGTCTTGTGTGGTGGCAGAAAGGAGAGGTGGTGATGGTCCAGTCGAAGCTAAACTATCTGCAAAGAATGGCGCTCATGGCGTTGACCGGTGCTTTCACTACTACTCCAACTGCTGCCCTTGAGGCCCTGCTAAACATCAAGCCATTACACATACACCTTAAACAAGAAACACTATCATGTGCTTACAGGCTGCAGGTTACTGGGCTCTGGAACAGTAACCATATTGATCTTTCTACCAGTCATACACGACTGTGGTCACAAATGGTTGTATGGGGTGAAAACATTCTTGCTCCCAGCGATATAACACTCACATGTAGTTTTCCTTACAGGACATTCCAGGTGAAGTTTCCCTCCAGAGAGGAGTGGTTGTCTGGCTATTTGGAGAGACAACAACAAACGCAAGTGGCCTGTTACACTGACGGTTCTCTGATGGAGGGACGTGCTGGTGCTGGTGTCTACTGTCGCGAAATGAGATTGGAACAATCTCACTCGCTAGGTAGGTACTGTATTCCAAGCTGAAATCTTCGCGATTATGTGCGGGGTACAATCGGCCCTTCAACAGGGATTGTCCGGTAAAGTTATAAATTTCTGCTCCGATAGTCAAGCTGCAATCAAAGCCCTTAGCTCAAATAACTCACGGTCCAAGCTAGTGATCGCGTGCCGAAACCAAATCGAAGAACTAAGCATTGTCAACATTATCTACCTTGTCTGGGTGCCCGGACACTCCGGTATAACTGGAAACGAGTGGGCTGATGAATTGGTCAGGGCGGGTTCAGCGATTGACTTCGTTGGTCCTGAGCCCGCCCTGCCAATTTCGACAAGTTGGATAAGGGAAAAAATACGGTCCTGGGCTTCGTCCGAGTACCGCAATTATTGGAGCAATCTACAAACGTGTCGCCAAACGAAGGCATTTCTAGAACAACCGTGCCCAGTGACTTCGAGAAATCTCCTACACTTTTCGAAGCTCCACTGCGGCATGCTGACCAGGGCTTTAACCGGCCACTGCAAACTCAATTATCACATGGCAACTATTCAGCGCGCTGAGTCCTTTTCATGTGATCTTTGTGAATCCGACTACGGAACCTCATATCATCTGATATGCAACTGTCCAGCGGTAGCGCAATTGCGATTTCGAGTTTTCGGCCGTCCTTACATAGCAGATATCATGTTTGGACGACTGAAACTCAGAGACATACTAAAGTTTCTTATCCAATGTGGTAAAGAGCTTTAGGCTACTTGTGAGTTTAACTTACCTGCGGTTTGTTTTCTTTTATGTTTATGTTGTCATTTTTCCCACCCTTCCAATTCTACTTCCTCCCTGCTCCTTCTCCTTTCCTTCCGCTCAGGTAATGATGAAAAGACACGGCAAGGCACAAATCCCCGACTACATACGGGGAACGTGCCATTTGAGCCAATATATTCTGATACCTGACCTGATAGGGTGTTCAAAGTATCAACTTCTTAGATATGTAAAATTAAGCTACATAATGTTCTACAAAATCCAATCCAATAGAATTGCCCTGACATTCGGCATTATCACACACAATGACTATTTCTCAGTTGATTTTACCATAAGAGATTGAGTGATGAAAACGTGACTCCTTAAAATCACTATTTCTCATTTGTCACTTCAGACATTGATTTATCGTAAATATTTTGTTTGCAGCACTTTTAGAATATTTTATGGCGAATATTTTTGCTGAGGTAACAAAGTTATTATCTATTTGAAAAGTTATGAACGATGTTGAAAAATACACAATTTTCAAAAATTAATAATTTTTTTCACAGAAATAACGCTCCCGCAGTTTTTTTTACCAAAAACTAGAAAAGTTTCGATCTTTCAAATGAAATTAAAATATTGAAAATCCATTTGCAATGTTGGAAGATATATAGCTTTGAAAAAAAAACCATTTTTGTTTTGAAAATCGCCTGTAACTATGCAAACAAAAGAGCTAGAAACTTCATTGCTTCGGCAAAAATGTGTATTTACAAAAATTCTAAAAACCTCTAGAACAAAGTATTGGCGAGAAATTAACACATAAAAAGATATTAATAGAAAACCAATTTTTAAAAAGCCACCCTACCTTAAATATTTCAAAAATCATAGCACATGAACCATTAGAGATAGCTACATAGTTTCTTCAGAAAAGTTGCTTCAATTTGATTGATTTATAACTTTGTAGAACATTATGTAGCTTAATTTTACATATCTAAGAAGTTGATACTTTGAACACCCTAACCACAAGGACCACCCTAATTCTACTAATATAAAAAAATCGGCAAGAAATTTCTAAGAAAGTTTGCCGAAGATACTATATATCTAAAACCAACGGTTTAGGCGCAAACAATTTTGTCTTCCTAAATACAGCTTTGGGACCATAGTGCAATGTGTTTAATTGAAATCAACTCAAACCCCAAACTCACACCACATCCTTCTCTTTCTCCTCTCACTTCCTTTCCCACCACACTCTTCAGGATTAACACATAAAAATATTTTGCATTTCGCTGGTTTGATTAGATCTTATGTTCGAGTATTGGTTGAAATCAACTCAAACCCCAAACTCACACCACATCCTTCTCTTTCTCCTCTCACTTCCATTCCCACCACACTCTTCAGGATTAACACATAAAAATATTTTGCATTTCGCTGGTTTACGATTAGATCTTATGTTCGAGTATTGGTTGATCCCCCAGATTTTGCATGCGGGAATTTCGTTTAACCGGAACTCGCCATCTTGGATTTCAAAATGGCGCCAAAAACCAATTTCTGGCACCTGCTCGCCAAGACCATTCCAAAACTACCTATATTGATTGAGTTATAGAGAATTTCATTAAACCGGAAGTCGCCAGCTTGGATTTGAAGAAACTTCCAAAAATATTCTTAGTCTTTTGTTGAGGGTTTTTTACGCGGATT